>NC_060178.1:92558814-92788814 GCF_021184085.1 Oncorhynchus gorbuscha
AGACAAAGACCCATACAGCCCCCAGAGACAAAGACCCTACAGCCCCCAGAGACAAAGACCCTACAGCCCCCAGAGACAAAGAGACAAAGACCCTACAACCCCCAGAGACAAAGACCCTACAACCCCAGAGACAAAGACCCTACAACCCCCAGCCCCCAGAGACAAAGACCCTACAGCCCCCAGAGACAAAGACCCCCAGAGACAAAGACCCCACCTAGAGAAAAGACTACAGCCCCAGAGACAAAGACCCTACAGCCCCCAGAGACAAAGACCTACAACCCCACAAAAGATCCCAGAGACAAAGACCCTACAACCCCCAGAGACAAAGACCCCTACAGCCCCTAGCCCCACAGCCCTAGACAAAGATTCCTACAACCCCCAGAGACAAAGACCCTACAACCCCAGAGACAAAGACCCTACAGCCCCCAGAGACAAAGACCCTACAGCCCCCAGAGACATAACCCTACAACCCCCAGAGACAAAGACCCCTACAACCCCCAAAGACAAAGACCCTACAACCCCAGAGACAAAGACCCTACAACCCCCAGAGACAAAGACAACCCCCCAGAGACAAAGACCCTACAGCCCCCAGAGACATAACCCCTACAACCCCCAGAGACAAAGACCCTACAGCCCCCAAAGACAAAGACCCCTACAACCCCCAGAGACAAAGACCCTACAACCCCCAGAGACAAAGACCCCTACAGCCCCCAGAGACATAACCCCTACAACCCCAGAGACAAAGACCCCTACAGCCCCAACCAGAGACAAAGACCCCTACAGTCCCCAGAATAAAAAGACCCTACAGCCCCCAGAGACAAAGATTCCTACAGTCCCCAGCCTACAGCAGAGACAAAGATTCCTAAGCCTGCCTACAACCCCAGAGACAAAGACCCCACAGCCCCCAGAGACAAAGATTCCTACAATCCTCAGAGACAAAGACCCTACAGCCCCCAGAGACAAAGACCTTACAACCCCCAGAGACAAAGACTCCTATAGCGCCCAGAGACAAAGACTCCCACAGCCCCCAGAGACAAAGGCCCCTACAGCCCCCAGAGACAAAGACCCCTACATACCCCAGAGAAAAAAGACCCTACAGCCCCCAGAGACAAAGACCCCTATAGCCCCCAGAGACAAAGACCCTACAGCCCCCAGAGGCAAAGACCCTACAACCCCCAGAGACAAAGACTCCTATAGCACCCAGAGACAAAGACTCCCACAGCCCCCAGAGACAAAGGCCCCTACAGCCCCCAGAGACAAAGACCCCTACAGCAACCAGAGACAAAGACCCCTACAGTCCCCAGATACAAAGATTCCTAGAGCCTGCAGAGACATAACCCCTACAACCCCCAGAGACAAAGACCCTACAGCCCCCAGAGACAAAGACCCCTACAGTCCCCAGATACAAAGATTCATAGAGCCTGCAGAGACATAACCCCTACAGCCCCCAGAGACAAAGACCCTACAGCCCCCAGAGACAAAGACCCCTACAGCCCCCAGAGACAAAGACCCTACAGCCCCCAGAGACAAAGACCCTACAGCCCCCAGAGACAAAGACCCTACAGCAACCAGAGACAAAGATTCCTACAGCAACCAGAGACAAAGACCCCTACAGTCCCCGGAATAAAAAGACCCTACACCCACCAGAGACAAAGATTCCTAGAGCATGCAGAGACATAACCCCTACAACCCCCAGAGACAAAGACCCTACAGCCCCCAGATACAAATATTCCCACAACCCCCAGAGACAAAGACCCTACAACCCCCCAGAGACAAAGACCTCTATAGCACCCTGAGAAAAGACTCCCACAGCCCACAGAGACAAAGACCCTACAACCCCCAGAGACAAAGATTCCTAGAGCCTGCAGAGACATAACCCCTACACCCCCCAGAGACAAAGACCCTACAGCCCCCAGAGACAAAGATTCCTACAACCCCCAGAGACAAAGATTCCTAGAGCCTGCAGAGACATAACCCCTACAACGCCCAGAGACAAAGACCCTACAGCCCCCAGAGACAAAGACCCTACAACCCCAGAGACAAAGACCCCTATAGCCTCCAGAGACAAACACCCTACAGCCCCCAGAGACAAAGACCCTACAGCCCCCAGAGACAAAGACCCCTACATCCCCCAGAGAAAAAGACCCCTACAGCCCCCAGAGACAAAGACCCTACAACCCCCAGAGACAAAGACCCTACAGCCCCCAGAGACAAAGACCCCTACATCCCCCAGAGAAAAAAGACCCCTACAGCCCCCAGAGACAAAGACCCCTATAGCCCCCAGAGACAAAGACCCCACAGCCCCCAGAGACAAAGACCCTACAACCCCCAGAGACAAAGACTCCTATAGCACCCAGAGACAAAGACTCCCACAGCCCCAGAGACAAAGGCCCCTACAGCCCCCAGAGACAAAGACCCCTACATCCCCCAGAGAAAAAAGACCCCTACAGCCCCCAGAGACAAAGACCCCTATAGCCTCCAGAGACAAAGACCCTACAGCCCCCAGAGACAAAGACCCCTACATCCCCCAGAGAAAAAAGACCCCTACAGCCCCCAGAGACAAAGACCCCTATAGCCTCCAGAGACAAAGACCCTACAGCCCCCAGAGACAAAGACCCCTATAGCCTCCAGAGACAAAGACCCCTACAGCCCCCAGAGACAAAGACCCCTATAGCCTCCAGAGACAAAGACCCTACAGCCCCCAGAGACAAAGACCCTACAACCCCCAGAGACACAGACTCCTATAGCACCCAGAGACAAAGACTCCCACAGCCCCCAGAGACAAAGACCCTACAACCCCCAGAGACAAAGATTCATAGAGTCTGCAGAGACATAACCCCTACAACCCCCAGAGACAAAGACCCCACAGCCCCCAGAGACAAAGACCCTACAGCACCCAGAGACAAATATTCCTACAACCCCCAGAGACAAAGATTCCTAGAGCCTGCAGAGACATAACCCCTACACCCCCCAGAGACAAAGACCCTACAGTCCCCGGAATAAAAAGACCCTACAGCCCCCAGAGTCAAAGATTCATAGAGTCTGCAGAGACATAACCCCTACAACCCCCAGAGACAAAGACCCTACAACCCCCAGAGACAAAGACCCTACAGCCCCCAGAGACAAAGATTCCTACAACCCCAGAGACAAAGATTCCTAGAGCCTGCCGAGACATAACCCCTACAACCCCCAGAGACAACGACCCTACAGCCCCCAGAGACAAAGATTCCTACAACCCCCAGAGACAAAAACCCTACAGCCCCCAGAGACAAAGACCCTACAACCCCCAGAGACAAAGACTCCTATAGCACCCAGAGACAAAGACTCCCACAGCCCCCAGAGACAAAGACCCTACAACCCCCAGAGACAAAGACTCCTATAGCGCCCAGAGACAAAGACTCCCACAGCCCCAGAGACAAAGACCCCACAGCCCCCAGAGACAAAGACCCTACAACCCCCAGAGACAAAGACTCCTATAGCACCCAGAGACAAAGACTCCCACAGCCCCAGAGACAAAGGCCCCTACAGCCCCCAGAGACAAAGACCCCTACATCCCCCAGAGAAAAAAGACCCCTACAGCCCCCAGAGACAAAGACCCCACAGCCCCCAGAGACAAAGACCCTACAGCCCCCAGAGACAAAGACCCCTATAGCCTCCAGAGACAAAGACCCCTACAGCACCCAGAGACAAAGACCCCTATAGCCTCCAGAGACAAAGACCCTACAGCCCCCAGAGACAAAGACCCTACAACCCCCAGAGACAAAGACTCCTATAGCACCCAGAGACAAAGACTCCCACAGCCCCCAGAGACAAAGACCCTACAGCCCCCAGAGACAAAGACCCTACAGCCCCCAGAGACAAAGACCCCTACATCCCCCAGAGACAAAGATTCCGACAACCCCCAGAGACAAAGATTCATAGAGTCTGCAGAGACATAACCCCTACAACCCCCAGAGACAAAGACCCTACAGCCCCCAGAGACAAAGATTCCTACAACCCCCAGAGACAAAGACCCCTACAGCCCCCAGAGACAAAGACCCTACAGCCCCCAGAGACAAAGACCCTACAGCCCCCAGAGACAAAGACCCCTACATCCCCCAGAGAAAAAAGACCCTACAGCCCCCAGAGACAAAGATCCCTATAGCCCCCAGAGACAAAGACCCCACAGCCCCCAGAGACAAAGACCCTACAACCCCCAGAGACAAAGACTCCTATAGCACCCAGAGACAAAGACTCCCACAGCCCCAGAGACAAAGGCCCCTACAGCCCCCAGAGACAAAGACCCCTACATCCCCCAGAGAAAAAAGACCCCTACAGCCCCCAGAGACAAAGACCCCTATAGCCTCCAGAGACAAAGACCCTACAGCCCCCAGAGACAAAGACCCCTATA
The DNA here is from genome assembly GCF_021184085.1 of Oncorhynchus gorbuscha. Lineage (NCBI taxonomy): Eukaryota > Metazoa > Chordata > Actinopteri > Salmoniformes > Salmonidae > Oncorhynchus > Oncorhynchus gorbuscha. The sequence goes on from NC_060178.1 coordinate 92,563,205, forward strand.
GCCTCCAGAGACAAAGACCCTACAGCCCCCAGAGACAAAGACCCTACAGCCCCCAGAGACAAAGACCCCTACATCCCCCAGAGAAAAAAGACCCATACAGCCCCCAGAGACAAAGACCCCTATAGCCCCCAGAGACAAAGACCCCTATAGCCTCCAGAGACAAAGACCCTACAGCCCCCAGAGACAAAGACCCTACAGCCCCCAGAGACAAAGACCCCTACATCCCCCAGAGAAAAAAGACCCCTACAGCCCCCAGAGACAAAGACCCCTATAGCCTCCAGAGACAAAGACCCTACAGCCCCCAGAGACAAAGACCCCTATAGCCTCCAGAGACAAAGACCCTACAACCCACAGAGACAAAGACCCTACAGCACCCAGAGACAAATATTCCTACAACCCCAGAGACAAAGATTCCTAGACCCTGCAGAGACATAACCCTACAACCCCCAGAGACAAAGATTCCTACAACCCCCAGAGACAAAGACCCTACAGCCCCCAGAGACAAAGACCCTACAACCCCCAGAGACAAAGACTCCTATAGCACCCAGAGACAAAGACTCCCACAGCCCCCAGAGACAAAGACCCTACAACCCCAGAGACAAAGACTCCTATAGCGCCCAGAGACAAAGACTCCCACAGCCCCCAGAGACAAAGGCCCCTACAGCCCCCAGAGACAAAGACCCCTACATCCCCCAGAGAAAAAAAGACCCCTACAGCCCCCAGGGACAAAGACCCCTATAGCCCCCAGAGACAAAGACCCCTACAGCCCCCAGAGACAAAGACCCCTACAGCCCCCAGAGACAAAGACCCATACAACCCCAGAGACAAAGACCCCTACAGCCCCCAGAGACAAAGACCCATACAGCCCCCAGAGACAAAGACCCTTACAGCCCCCAGAGACAGAGACCCATACAGCCCCCAGAGACAAAGACCCCTACAGCCCCCAGAGACAAAGACCCCCTACAGCCCCCAGAGACAAAGACCCCTACAGCCCCCAGAGACAAAGACCCCTACAGCAACCAGAGACAAAGACCCCTACAGTCCCCAGATACAAAGACACTACAGCCCCCAGAGACAAAGATTCCTAGAGCCTGCAGAGACATAACCCCTACAACCCCCAGAGACAACGACCCTACAGCCCCCAGAGACAAAGACCCTACAACCCCCAGAGACAAAGACTCCTATAGTGCCCAGAGACAAAGACTCCCACAGCCCCCAGAGACAAAGGCCCCTACAGCCCCCAGAGACAAAGACCCCTACATCCCCCAGAGAAAAAAAGACCCCTACAGCCCCCAGGGACAAAGACCCCTATAGCCCCCAGAGACAAAGACCCCTACAGCCCCCAGAGACAAAGACCCTACAGCCCCCGAGACAAATATTCCTAGAGTCTGCAGAGACATAACCCCTAAAACCCCCAGAGACAAAGACCCCTACAGCCCCCAGAGACAAAGACCCCTACAGCCCCCAGAGACAAAGACCCATACAACCCCCAGAGACAAAGACCCCTACAGCCCCCAGAGACAAAGACCCATACAGCCCCCAGAGACAAAGACCCCTACAGCCCCCAGAGACAGAGACCCATACAGCCCCCAGAGACAAAGACCCCTACAGCCCCCAGAGACAAAGACCCCTACAGCCCCCAGAGACAAAGACCCCTACAGCCCCCAGAGACCAAGACCCATACAGCCCCCAGAGACCAAGACCCCTACAGCCCCCAGAGACAAAGACCCCTACAGCCCCCAGAGACAAAGACCCCTATAGCCCCCAGAGACAAAGACCCATACAGCCCCCAGAGACAAAGACCCCTACAGCCCCCAGAGACCAAGACCCATACAGCCCCCAGAGACAAAGACCCCTACAGCCCCCAGAGACAAAGACCCCTACAGCCCCCAGAGTCAAGAGAGAAGGGAGAAAATAAAGGGTACAGCGATTAAAAGAGACAAAGGTCATGTCAGAGAGATTTGGATCTGACTATGGTAAATATGTGTGTGTGTGTGTGTGTGTGTGTGTGTGTGTGTGTGTGTGTGTGTGTGTGTGTGTGTGTGTGTGTGTGTGTGTGTGTGTGTGTGTGTGTGTGTGGGTTCAGTGTGTGCCAGAGGAGAGTAGGACACTGGTGTGTGCCAGAGGAGAGTAGGACACTTGTGAAAATGTGTCATTTTGTGTTGAAGCAGTACTGAAGCAGTACTTAAGCTGTACTCAGAGAAAGGGGAACAGCTGTGGAAAGGAGGAAAGGAGGAGTCTGTTGCTGTGACCATACCAGGGGAGAACATCTGCCCCCTTTCATAGACGCCACAGAAGTTCAAGGCCGACCATGGTACTGCAGGCATTGCAGTTTGTGCAATCTTCATGGTCAATCTTAGTGTTAATAAAAACAAAAAATTGAAGACAATCGTGGTACAGATAATTGTTTCTAATACACCAGATGCCCAGTATGTCCTATTTTAAAATCTTTTATTTTTTATTTAAATCTTTTAAAATCCAATATTTTAAAATCGTACACAGAACAAGTTTAATTGCCAATGGCAGCCTGCAGTGCCCTCGTTGGCCTTCAACATTTTTGTATTTATTAGGGGTCCCCATTAGTTCCTGCTAAGGCAGCAGCTACTCTTCCTGGGGTCCAAACACATTTTGGTACTTATATTACATGTAAACAAAAGATAAAACAATATATCATATAATATTGTTAAAAAACATTTTTATCTTTATTTAACCAGGTAAACTAGTTGAGAACAAGGTCTCATTTACAACTGTGACCTGGACAAGATAAAGCAAAGCAGTACGACAGAAACAACAACACAGAGTTACACATGGAATAAACAAGCGTACAGTCAATAACACAATAGAAAAAAAGTCTATATACTGTGTGGGCAAATGACATGAGGAGGTAAGGCAATAAATAGGCCATAGTAGCAAAGTAATTACAATTTAGCAGATTAACACCGGAGTGATAGATGAGCAGATGATGATGAGCAGATGATGGTGTGTAAGTAGTGATACTGGTGTGCAAAAGAGCAGCAAAGTAAATAAAAACTATATGGGGATGAGGTAGGTAGATTGGGTGACTAGTGAGCTGAGATAAGGCGGAGCTTTACCTACCATCTACTTATAGATGACCTGGAGCCAGTGGGTCGGGCGACCTGTGTGTTGGTACGTGTGAAAAGGTTAAAGAAAAGAAAGAAAAAATAAGCAAACACATTTGGTGTTCGCCAAAAGGCATGTGGGAGACTCCCCAGACATATGGAAGAAGGTACTCTGGTCAGATAAGACTAAAATGTAGCTTTTTGGCCATCAAGGAAAATGCTATGTCTGGCACAAACCCAACACCTCTCATCACCCCGAGAACATCAATCATCCTCACAAATCAAATCAAATGTATTTATTTAGCCCTTCTTACATCAGCTGATATATCAAGGTGCTGTGCAGAAACCCAGCCTAAAACCCCAAGCGGCAAGCAATGCAGGTGTAGAAGCATGGTGTCTATGAAAAACTCCCTAGGAAGAAACCTAGAGAAGAACCAGGCTATGAGGGGTGGCCAGTCCTTGACTGGCTGTGCCGGGTGGAGATTATAACAGAACATGGCCAAGATGTTCAAATGTTCATAAATGACCAGCATGGTCAAATAATAATAATCACAGTAGTTGTCGAGGGTGCAACAAGTCAGTACCTCAGGAGTAAATGTCAGTTGGCTTTTCATAGCCAATCATTGAGAGTATCTCTACCGCTCCTGCTGTCTCTAGAGAGTTGAAAACAGGAGGTCTGGGACAGGTAGCATGTCCGATGAACAGGTCAGGGTTCCATAGCCGCAGGCAGAACAGTTGAAACTGGAGCAGCAGCACGGCCAGGTGGACTGGGGACAGCAAGAAGTCATCATGCCAGGTAGTCCAGAGGCATGGTCCTCGGGCTCAGGTCCTCCATGAGAGCGAAAGAAAGAAAGAGAGAATTAGAGAGAGCATACTTAAATTCACACAGGACACCTGGTAAGACAGGAGAAATACTCCAGATATAACAGACTGATCCTAGCCCCCCGACACATAAACTACTGCAGCATAAATACTGGAGGCTGAGACAGGAGGGGTCAGGAGACACTGTGGCCCCATCCGATGATACCCCCAGACTGGGCCAAACAGGCAGGATATAACCCCACCCATTTTGCCAAAGCACAGCCCCCACACCACTAGAGGGATATCTTCAACCACCAACTTACCATCCTGAGACATGGCTGAGTATAGCCCACAAAGATCTCCGCCATGGCACAACCCAAGGGGGGGGTGCCAACCCAGACAGGAAGACCACGTCAGTGACTCAACCCACTCAAGTGACGCACCCCTCCTAGGGACGGCATGGAAGAGCACCAGTAATCCAGTGACTCAGCCCCTGTAATAGGGTTAGAGGCAGAGAATCCCAGTGGAGAGAGGGGAACCGGCCAGGCAGAGACAGCAAGGGCGGTTCGTTGCTCCAGAGCCTTTCCGTTCACCTTCACACTCCTGGGCCAGACTACACTCAATCATATTTACATTTACATTTAAAAATATATATATATTTACATTTACATTTAAGTCATTTAGCAGACGCTCTTATCCAGAGCGACTTACAAATTGGTGCATTCACCTTATGACATCCAGTGGAACAGCCACTTTACAATAGTGCATCTAAATCTTTTAAGGGGGGGGGGTAGAAGGATTACTTTATCCTATCCTAGGTATTCCTTAAAGAGGTGGGGTTTCAGGTGTCTCCGGAAGGTGGTGATTGATTCTGCTGTCCTGGCGTCGTGAGGGAGTTTGTTCCACCATTGGGGGGCCAGAGCAGCGAACAGTTTTGACTGGGCTGAGCGGGAACTGTACTTCCTCAGTGGTAGGGAGGCGAGCAGGCCAGAGGTGGATGAACGCAGTGCCCTTGCTTGGGTGTAGGGCCTGATCAGAGCCTGGAGGTACTGAGGTGCCGTTCCCCTCACAGCTCCGTAGGCAAGCACCATGGTCTTGTAGCGGATGCGAGCTTCAACTGGAAGCCAGTGGAGAGAGCGGAGGAGCGGGGTGACGTGAGAGAACTTGGGAAGGTTGAACACCAGACGGGCTGCGGCGTTCTGGATGAGTTGTATGGGTTTAATGGCACATGCAGGGAGCCCAGCCAACAGCGAGTTGCAGTAATCCAGACGGGAGATGACGAGTGCCTGGATTAGGACCTGCGCCGCTTCCTGTGTGAGGCAGGGTCGTACTCTGCGGATGTTGTAGAGCATGAACCTACAGGAACGGGCCACCGCCTTGATGTTAGTTGAGAACGACAGGGTGTTGTCCAGGATCACGCCAAGGTTCTTAGCGCTCTGGGAGGAGGACACAATGGAGTTGTCAACCGTGATGGCGAGATCATGGAACGGGCAGTCCTTCCCCGGGAGGAAGAGCAGCTCCGTCTTGCCGAGGTTCAGCTTGAGGTGGTGATCCGTCATCCACACTGATATGTCTGCCAGACATGCAGAGATGCGATTCGCCACCTGGTCATCAGAAGGGGGAAAGGAGAAGATTAATTGTGTGTCGTCTGCATAGCAATGGTAGGAGAGACCATGTGAGGTTATGACAGAGCCAAGTGACTTGGTGTATAGCGAGAATAGGAGAGGGCCTAGAACAGAGCCCTGGGGGACACCAGTGGTGAGAGCGCGTGGTGAGGAGACAGATTCTCGCCACGCCACCTGGTAGGAGCGACCTGTCAGGTAGGACGCAATCCAAGCGTGGGCCGCGCCGGAGATGCCCAACTTGGAGAGGGTGGAGAGGAGGATCTGATGGTTCACAGTATCGAAGGCAGCCGATAGGTCTAGAAGGATGAGAGCAGAGGAGAGAGAGTTAGCTTTAGCAGTGCGGAGCGCCTCCGTGATACAGAGAAGAGCAGTCTCAGTTGAATGACTAGTCTTGAAACCTGACTGATTTGGATCAAGAAGGTCATTCAGAGAGAGATAGCGGAGAGCTGGCCAAGGACGGCACGTTCAAGAGTTTTGGAGAGAAAAGAAAGAAGGGATACTGGTCTGTAGTTGTTGACATCGGAGGGATCGAGTGTAGGTTTTTTCAGAAGGGGTGCAACTCTCGCTCTCTTGAAGACGGAAGGGACGTAGCCAGCGGTCAGGGATGAGTTGATGAGCGAGGTGAGGTAAGGGAGAAGGTCTCCGGAAATGGTCTGGAGAAGAGAGGAGGGGATAGGGTCAAGCGGGCAGGTTGTTGGGCGGCCGGCCGTCACAAGACGCGAGATTTCATCTGGAGAGAGAGGGGAGAAAGAGGTCAGAGCACAGGGTAGGAGAATCAGAATCAGGAGATAGGTTGGAGAAGGTTTGAGCAGAGGGAAGAGATGATAGGATGGAAGAGGAGAGAGTAGCGGGGGAGAGAGAGCGAAGGGAGAGCGAAGGTTGGGACGGCGCGATACCATCCGAGTAGGGGCAGTGTGGGAGGTGTTGGATGAGAGCGAGAGGGAAAAGGATACAAGGTAGTGGTCGGAGACTTGGAGGGGAGTTGCAATGAGGTTAGTGGAAGAACAGCATCTAGTAAAGATGAGGTCGAGCGTATTGCCTGCCTTGTGAGTAGGGGGGGAAGGTGAGAGGGAGAGGTGAGTGGTGAGAGGTGAGCCGTCCTCATATGACCTACTGAAGAGATGAGTCTTCAGTAAAGACTTAAAGGTTGAGACCGAGTCTGCGTCTCTCACATGGGTAGGCAGACTCCTTCACCCACAGTGAAGCATGGTGATGGCAGCATCATGCAGTTGGGGTGTTTTTCATTGGCAGGGACTGAGAAACTGGTCAGAATTGAAGGAATGATGGATGGCGCTAAATACAGGGAAATTACAGGGAAATTCTTGAGGGAAACCTGTTTCAGGCTTCCAGAGATTTGAGACTGGGATGGAGGTTCACCTTCCAGCAGGACAATGACCCTAAGCATACTGCTAAAGCAACACTTGAGTGGTTTAAGGGGAAACATTTAAATGTCTTGGAATGGCCTAGTCGAAGCCCAGACCTCAATCCAATTGAGAATCTGTGGTATGACTTAAAGATTGCTGTACACCAGCGGAACCCATCCAACTTGAAGGAGCTGGAGCAGTTTTGACTTGAAGAATGGGCAAAATCCCAGTGGCTAGATGTGCCATGAATATTTATGCACACTCAAGTTTACTGTTTTACGTCTTATTTCTTGTTTGTTTTACAATAAAATATTTTGCATCTTCAAAGTGGTAGGCATGTTGTGTAAATCAAATGATACAAACCCCCAATATATCAATTTTAATTCCAGGTTGGAAGGCAACAAAAAATAGGAAAAATGCCAAGGGGGTGAATACTTGATTTTGTTTTTATTAAAATGTTATGCCATTTTTTCTCCCCAATTTCATGGTATCCAATTGTTAGGAGCTACTATATTGTCTCAATTTTACAACTCCAGTACGGGCTCAGGAGAGACGAAGGTTGAAAGTCATGCGTCCTCCGATACACAACCCAACTGTCAGGATTTGGCCAGGGTTGTTCCGGTTTTTGGTCACTAGATGCCCCCATTGTGCCTTTTGACCTTTTGTTTTCCCTTGATCCCCATTATTATTTGCACCTGTGCCTCGTTTCCCCTGATTGTATTTAAACCCTTTTTTTTCTCAGTTCTTTGCTCTGTGTTTGTATGTTAGCACCCAGCCCTAGTACTCTGTGAACTCTTGTTGATCCCGGTGGACTCTCTTGTGGAATTCTGTTTTTTGTTCTTGTTTGTTTGTTTTTGAGTATCTTTTGAGGCTTTTTGTGCTTTACCTTCCACCTTGTGGATTTACCTTTTTTGTTTTGGAGGATTACCTTTGTTCTTGTGGAATTCCTTTTGAGGTTGTGGAGTTACATGTTTTCCTGAAGAACTTCACCTTTTACTTCATTAAATACACCGTCTCAAGTACTGCTGTGTCTGCCTCATCTTCTGGGTTCTGCCGACTATTCGTGGCTCAGTTGGTTAAGTGACTGTTTCTCACTCCGGAGACCCGGGTTCGTAACCGGGTCCTGACACCAACCATGTCGTTGGTACACACACATGCCCCTCTCCAACCCCACATACACACACCTGATTATTTTACTGATTATCTCACTGACGTCACGCTTCTCTGAGTGGTTTAATGGTTTAGGATTATAGAGCAGGTTTTAACTCTTTACTTCCTGATGCCTTAAAGCTCTTTGTTTATTGCCTTTGTGTCTCAGTACAGCGTAAATAGCAGGCATTCTCTTTCTGTCTCTGTTTTTAAACAAACCGTCCAAAACATTGTAATAAACTTGTATTTACCTCAACCCAGATCACTTCAACAACCTTAAAAACCACGAGCAGAGAACCCTTAGGTCAGTGGTCAGGGAACTCTCCAACCTATCGGATCTATATCTGAAGTGGTTGTTTGTTGTCTCGTCTCCCTCTATACCTCTCGTCTCCTCCACCTTATCTGTTCCTCTGTTTATGTCTCCTGCTCGTCCATTCAGACCTCGCTTACCATCACAATGGCTGCCTGGGGAGACCCTCTACCCAGCTGTAGCCCGAGCCGCTGTGGGCTCCTGGCAGCTTCATTCGCTGGGCTGACCCATTGTGAGCTGTAAAAGGGTGGTGGATGTCTGGGTCGGAGGTAAAGATTCAGGCCACACTTGTGTCTGGTGGATGTAAAATGGAGTATAGGATGGTGCGGCTATTGGTTTTACATGCTGACTGTGAGTGAATGGTACTCTTCAAAGGGCAGGAAAAGTGTTGGACTGCAAATGTTCAGCTTTAAACTTGTAAGAGACAATGGATGAAGAAATTGCTACTTTGTTGGTGCATGGTTCTTCAAAATCTTGAACTTAGCCATTGGGAAAACAACTCGTATTGGCTGTGTTGTGTCTTTGGCTATGCCGGATTATGTGATATGACATTCTATTCTATAAAATAATTTATCCGTAATTAATATTACCTGATTGAGCTAATCATGTAAATAGTCGTGGCACCACAAAATAATATTTATAGAGCTGTTATCTTCCGAATAAACTCTTAAAGACCTAGTAATATTTTACATCAATAGCAGTCAATATTAATCGTCACCTTAATTCAGTCTCATCTGAAAGTTGTAAATTCTTTACGAACCTTGGCTAACAAGTTTAATCAGCAATACAAAATTGGATTTAATTATTTACTTACTAAATACCTAACTAATCACACAGAATTACACATACACATAATTAATCATGTCTTTGATTACAAATTACGTCATAAAGGAAAACATCCTAGCGGGCGGAACAGATATGACAGCTTGTTACACAAAAGAAAAGGGTCTGGGTTTGAGTGGAAGACTGAGGAACAAAGGGCGAAGCTGTGCTATCGTAAATACAGTATCTTATGCATTCTAAATTACCGCCCATTTGGAAAAGGAAAATGCAATAAATATTTACTCTGAGCTACTCTTCAGTAGGTTGGTGGTAGATGGAAGGCCATGTTGCCCAACCGAGTCCTTTGAAGAATGTCTCTGCTGGTCGATTGGATATGTTGTAGTAACGTCGTTGTGTGGTAGACGGTATACTTTGTCTGTTCCTTCCTATCCTGCGTTTGCAGCTGATGGTGCTAACTCAACGGCTAGGAGGTATCACTTTTGTAGTGAATAAGAGTTCAAAGTTCATACCATTTGCAACCAAAGCTCACGGTGATGTTGGCTTCGTTCTGTAGTTATTATCTGAACCATTCTGACATTGGACCGTCGTCCTCACATCCTCGGAACAGATGGTTATATTGTCGTCAAGGCTTTATATAGGAAGGGAGAGGGCGTGTTTGAAAAGTTTTATAGCCCATATCCCTTCACAGGGGCGGGCCATAGATTGAGCAGAGCCCTACCTTATGAAAACCCAAATCTCACATTTTAGAAGCTAAAATCACATTTCATCCCATCACAAATAATTTCATATTCAAACATTTAAATTGAACAACAATTCCATGTGAATCCAATAACTTTGATGTGTAGACTTTCCACTGTAGAGTTTATGTCATCTTATCATTGATGAGAATGTCTCAGATGACAACCGAACGGACATCATATTCATTAAGTACCACCGCATATGTTCAATTGGTCAGATTACCAGAATATAGTTAATTCCCCCCCACCTTCTGATGTTCCCAGAATCTCTATGTTAATAACCAAAGGTTTTTCAAATGTAACATCAGTAGGGTAGAGAGAGGAAAAAGGGGGGAAGAAGTATTTATGACTGTGTCACGAACCGGCTCAAAGCCCGTAACAAAGGGAGGCAACGTGGAGATAAGGAGTAGCAAAATATATATTTATTAACTAAAGCAACTAAGGAAAATATCCAATGGTGTGTGTAATCAGTAATCAGTAGTGTAAGTGAGTGTTTTGCATGCATGAATGTGATAATGCAGGGTGTTGAAAGGTGCCAAAGCAAACAAACAAAAGGCCACCAAGAACCACAACACAATCTACAACAGGTGTCTGCATGGAGAGAGTCTCTTCCATGAATGTGGAAGAGGTCTATTTATCCTGGGAGACACCTGGCCCAGGTGTTTCCCATGTAGCTGACGACCCTCTCAACTCCGCCCACCGGCATCCTAATAAGGAAACAAGAACAAAGACAGAATACGGCAGACAGAGTGGGAGGGTCGTCACAACTGTCATAAACCTACCCCCAAGGCCAACGTCATGACAGCTGTGAATAAATTAACTAGGAGGATGCAGTCCTGCTTCGGACAACCTTTTCTATCTTTACAATCTGCCAACAGATTGCTTAGGCTGAAGTGAGTGCACATTCTAACGTATCCAAGGAAATTAATTCCTCTCTCTCTCGCTCAATTCAAGGGCTTTATTGGCATGGGAAACATACTGTATGTTAACATTGCCAAAGCAAGTGAAATAGATAATAAACAAGAGTGAAATTAACAGTATACAATACACTCACAGAAGTTCCAAAAGAATAAAGAAATTTAAAATGGCCTTTTATTTCAATATAAAGTGTTGTGCAAAAAACAATGTGCAAATAGTTAAAGTACAAATGGGAAAATAAATAAACATAAATAAGTGTTGTATGTACAATGGTGTTTGTTGTTCACTGGTTTCCCTTTTCTTGTGGCAACAGGTCACAAATATTGTTGCTGTGATGGCACCCTGTGGTATTTCACCCAATAGATATGAGAGTTTATCAAAATTGGGTTTGTTTTGGAATTCTTTGTGGATCTGTGTAATCTGAGGGAAATGTGTGTCTTCTATATGGTCATACATTTGGCAGATGGCATAGCAGTCAGACGTCTTTTGTCCTCGTCTTGTCCCGTGTATATACATTTTTAATCTTTTCTTCGCATATCTTTAAAAATATTTTTCTAAAACTCAACTTCAAAACACTCTCCTGCAACCCTCCTCACTCAATGTGGTGCGGATCTATTTTTTTCACCTCGTATTCGGAATCCCGCAACAGGAGCTAGCTAGCTCACTAGCTACTAGTCAGCTAACCAATGCTAGCGGTCATAAGCTAACCTTTAGCTCGGAAAGCTCTCGCCAGTGTGTACAAAGCGACTCAAACCAGAGCATAGCTGACATATTTTCTCTCCATATCCCTGGATTCCTACCGCAAGCTCTGGACATTTTCACCTGGATCTTCGCAGCTAGCTAGCCGCTATCCGAGTACTGGCTAACATCGGTCCTGGAGCAAGCACCAACTAGCCTGGAGCTAGCCCATTCTAGGCCCTTTCTCCCGGCTAGCTAATCTGCTCAAGGGGTTACTAAACTGGCCTCTACATCGCGAACCCTACTAATCCATCACGACTGGTCTATCGACGTCACCTCACACGTAGGCCAAAACAGACTTTCCTCCGTCGAGACGTCCCTCTAAGGCCCTTCTGCTAGATTGCTAGCCCCAGCCTGCTAGCTTGTTAGCCCCAGCCTGCTAGCTGTCTGAATCGCCGTGTCTCTAGCCAGCCCAACCACTCACTGGACCCCTATTGATCACCCGGCTACGCATGCCTCTTCCTAATATCAATATGCCTTGTCCCTTACTGGCCTGGTTAGTGATTATTGTCTTATTTCACTGTAGAGTCTATAGCTCTGCTAAATATGCCTTACCCTACCATTTAATTCCACCTCCCACATATGCGGTGACATGGTTTTAACGTCTCTAGAGACAATATCTCTCTCATCATTACTCAATGCCTAGGTTTACCTCCAATGTACTCACATCCTACCATACCTCTGTCTGTACATTATGTCTTGCATCTATTCTATCGCGCCCAGAAACCTGCTCCTTTTACTCCCTGCTTTGAACGCACTAAACGACCAGTCCTGAGAGCCTTTAGCCGTACCCTCATCCAACTCCTCCTCTGTTCCTATGGTGATGTAGAGGTTAATTCAGGCCCTGCAGTGCCAGCTCCACTCCTACTCCCCAGGTGCTCTCATTTGTTGACTTCTGTGACCGTAAAATCATTGGTTTCATGCATGTTAACATTAGAAGCCTCCTCCCTAAGTTTGTTTTATTCACTGCTTTAGCACACTCTGCCAACCCAGATGTCCTAGCCATGTCTGAATCCTGGCATAGGAAGAAATTTTCATCCCTAACTATAATATTTTCCAACAAGATAGAACTGCCAAAGGGGGTGGTGTTGCAATCTACTGCAGAGATAGCCTGCAGAGTTCTGTCATACAGTCCAGGCCTGTACCCAAACAATTCCAGCTTCTACTTTTAAAAATCCAGCTTTTCAGAAACAAGTCTCTCACTGTTGCCGCTTACTATAGACCACCCTCTGCCCTCAGCTATGCCCTGGACACCATATGTGAATTGATTGCCTCCATCTATCTTCAGAGCTCGTGCTGCTATGTGACCTAAACTGTGAAATGCTTAACACCCCAGCCATCCTACAATCTAAGCTTGATGCCCTCAATCTCACACAAATTTTCAATGAACCCACCAGCTACAACCCCAAATCCTTAAACACGGGCACCCTCCAAATCGAATAGCCCCTGTGAATAGCAACTTTTCAGGGAAGTTAGGAACAAATATACACAAGCAGTTAGGAAAGCTAAGGCTAGCTTTTTCAAGCAGAAATTTGCATCCTGTAGCACAAACTCAAAAAAGTTCTGGGACACTGTAAAGTCCATGGAGAATAGGAGCACCTCCCCCCAGTTGCCCACTGCACTGAGGCTAGGAAACACTGTCACCACCGATAAATCCACAATAATTGAGAATTTCAATAAGAATTATTCTATGGTTGGCCATGCTTTCCACCTGGCTAACCCTACCCCGATCAACAGCCCTGCGCTCCCCACAGCAACTCGCCCAAAACTCCCCCATTTCTCCTTCACCCAAATCCAGATAGCTGATGTTCTGAAAGAGCTGCAAAATCTGGACCCCTACAAATCAGCCGGGCTAAACAATCTGGACCCTCTCTTTCTAAAATGATCTGTCGAAATTGTTGCAACCCCTATTACTAGCCTGTTCAACCTCTCTTTCGTATCGCCTGAGATTCCCAAAGATAGGGAAGCTCCCGCGGTCCTCCCCTTCTTCAAAGGGGGAGACACTCTAGACCCAAAGTGCTACAGACCTATATCTATTCTATCCTGCCTCTGGCCAGTTGTCCGGAACTCTGGCAGTCTCTATGGGGGTGTCACAGGGTTCAATTCTCAGGCCGACTCTTTTCTCCATATATATCAATGATGTCGCTCTTGCTGTGGGTGATTCTGTGATCCACCTCTACAGAGACGACACCATTCTGTATACATCTGGCCCTTCTTTGGACACTGTGTTAACTAACCTCCAGATGAGCTTCAATGCCATACAACACTCCTTCCATGGCCTCCAACTGCTCCTAAATGCAAGTAAAACTAAATGCATGCTATTCAACCGATCACTGCCCGCATCTGCCCGCCTGTCCAGCATCACTACTTTGGACAGTTCTGACTTAGAATATGTGGAGAACTCCAAATACCTATGTGTCTGGTTAGACTGTAAACTCTCCTTCCAGACTCACATTAAACATCTCCAATTCAAAATTAAATCTAGGATTGGCTTCCTATTTTGCAACAAAGCATCCTTCACTCATGCTGCCAAACATACAGTCGTAAAACTGACCATCCTACCGATCGTCGACTTTGGCGATGTCATTTACAAATAGACTCCAACACTCTACTCAACAAATTGGATGCAGTCTATCACAGTGCCATCCATTTTGTCACCAAAGCCCCATATACAACCCACCACTGCGACCTGTATGCTCTCGTTGGCTGGCCCTCGCTTCATACTCGTCACCAAACTCACTGGCTCCAGGTCATCAACAAGTCTCTGCTAAGTTAATCCCCGCCTTATCTCAGCTCACTGGTCACCATAGCAGCACCCACAGGTAGCATGCGCTCCAGCAGGTGTATCTCACTGGTCACCCCCAAAGCCAATTCTTCCTTTGGCCGCCTCTCCTTCCAGTTCTCTGCTGCCAATGACTGGAACGAACTGCAAAAATCACTGAAGCTGGAGACTTACCTCCCTCACTAGCTTTAAGCACCAGCTTTCAGAGCAGCTCACAGATCACTGCACCTGTACATAGCTCATCTGTAAATAGCTCATCCAATCTACCTCATCCTCATACTATATTTATTTATTTATCTTTCTCCTTTGCACCCCAGTATCTCTACTTGCACATTCATCTTCTGCTCATTCTACCATTCCATTGTTTAATTGCTATATTGTAATTACATTGCCACCATGGCCTATTTATTGTCTCTCTTATTCTACCTCATTTGCACATGCTGTATATAGATTTTCTACTGTATTATTGATTGTAACTTTGTTTATTCCATGTGTAACTCTGTGCTGTTGTATGTGTCGAACTGCTTTGCTTTATCTTGGCCAGGTTGCAGTTGCAAATGAGAACTTGTTCTCAACTAGCCTACCTGGTTAAATAAAGGTGAAATAAATAAAAAACATTTGACAGGAGGTTCGGAAGTGCAGTTCAGTTTCCACCTCATTTTGTGGGCAGTGTGCACAGCCTGTCTAACCTTCTAATTTGCTCTGTTTTTTTGTTTGTTAATTATTTCCAATGTGTCAAGTAATTATCTTTTTGTTTCTCATGATTTGGTTGGGTTTAATTGTGTTGCTGTCTTGGGGCTCTGTGGGGTCTGTGTTTGTGAACAGAGCCCCAAGACCAGTTTGTTTAGGGGACTCTTCTCCAGGTTCATCTTTCTGTATTTGATGGCTTTGCTATGGAATGTTTGGGAATCACATCCTTTTAGGTGGTTGTGGAATTTAATTAATGAACAGGTATCTGCCTAATTCTGCTCTGCATGCATTGTTTGGTGTTTTACGTTGTACACAGAGGATATTTTTTGCAGAATTCTGCATGCAGAGTATCAATTTGGTGTTTGTCCCGTTTTGTGAATTCTTGGTTGGTGAGCGGACCCTAGACCTCACATCCATAAAGGGAAGTGGGTTCTATATTTTTAGCCAGATTCTAATTGGTATGTCAAATTTTATTTTCCTTTTGATGGCATATAAGGCCCTTCTTGCCTTGTCTCTCAGCTCATGCCTCTTCCGGTTTGGAGCGAGTGGTTGCATCGGCGCTTCGCTCCCGCAGGTAGTATAACTTTTTACATTTCATTATATTTCATTATAGCACAACGGTTTGATTTGTCTAATCTTAGCAATTTCTTCTCAGCTAGCTACATAGCCGTCTTTGTATCAAAGATAATTGCGTAATTATCGTATTTCGCCGTCCTAACGTAGTCTTCACTAGCCAGCTAGCTAACGTCCACTGATTAGCTGCACTGGGAAAACTATTACACTCAACTGAACGACTTGATCAGTGTAGTGTTAGCTAGCTACATAGCTGTCTTTGCTGTCTTCGTATCTTCGTTCCAAGATAATTGTGTTGTTTAGGTTTAGAGTGTGTAGTCTTAGAGTGATTATCTTAAATTACCGAGGTTAGCTAGCCAGCTATTTGTCGTCCTTAACGTAGGAGACTCTGCTAGCTAGCCAACAGCTAGCCAACGCTAGCCAACGTCTTCTGAATAGAACTCAACAACCCGGTCGCATTCACAGGTAGTATCACATTTTCATTTCATTTCATTACAGTACAACGGTTTGATTTGTTTGATCGTAGCTAGCTACATAGCTAGCTACATAGCCGTCTTTGTATCAAAGATAATTGTGTAGTCTAGAGCGATTTTCTAGGTTAGCTAGCCAGCTATTGTCGTTCTTTTAACGCAACGTGTGGTCCTGTGTAGCTCAGTTGGTAGAGCATGGCGCTTGTAACGCCAGGGTAGTGGGTTCGATCCCCGGGACCACCCATATGTAGAATGTATGCACACATGACTGTAAGTCGCTTTGGATAAAAGCGTCTGCTAAATGGCATATATTAAACAACACTACTAGCTAGCCAGCTAGCCCCCGAATAGCAGCACTGTAGAAACTATTACACTCAACGGAACGACTTGATTAGTGTAGTGTCAACAACGCACCCACTGCCAGCTAGCCTACTTCAGCAGTACTGTATCATTTTAATCATTTTAGTCAATAAGATTCTTGCTACGTAGCTTAACTTTCTGAACTTTCGAGACGTGTAGTCCACTAGTCATTCCAATCTCCTTTGCATTAGCGTAGCCTCTTCTGTAGCCTGTTAACTATGTGTCTGTTTATCCCTGTTCTCTCCTCTCTGCACAGACCATACAAACGCTCCACACCGCGTGGCCGCGGCCACCCTAATTTGGTGGTCCCAGCGCGCACGACCCACGTGGAGTTCCAGGTCTCCGGTAGCCTCTGGAATTGCCGATCTGCGGTCAACAAGGCAGAGTTCATCTCAGCCTATGCCTCCCTCCAGTCCCTCGACTTCTTGGCACTAACGGAAACATGGATCACCACAGACAACACTGCTACTCCTACTGCTCTCTCTTCGTCCGCCCACGTGTTCTCACACACCCCGAGAGCTTCTGGTCAGCGGGGTGGTGGCACCGGGATCCTCATCTCTCCCAAGTGGTCATTCTCTCTTTCTCCCCTTACCCATCTGTCTATCGCCTCCTTTGAATTCCATGCTGTCACAGTTACCAGCCCTTTCAAGCTTAACATCCTTATCATTTATCGCCCTCCAGGTTCCCTCGGAGAGTTCATCAATGAGCTTGATGCCTTGATAAGCTCCTTTCCTGAGGACGGCTCACCTCTCACAGTTCTGGGCGACTTTAACCTCCCCACGTCTACCTTTGACTCATTCCTCTCTGCCTCCTTCTTTCCACTCCTCTCCTCTTTTGACCTCACCCTCTCACCTTCCCCCCCTACTCACAAGGCAGGCAATACGCTCGACCTCATCTTTACTAGATGCTGTTCTTCCACTAACCTCATTGCAACTCCCCTCCAAGTCTCCGACCACTACCTTGTATCCTTTTCCCTCTCGCTCTCATCCAACACCTCCCACACTGCCCCTACTCGGATGGTATTGCGCCGTCCCAACCTTCGCTCTCTCTCCCCCGCTACTCTCTCCTCTTCCATCCTATCATCTCTTCCCTCCGCTCAAACCTTCTCCAACCTATCTCCTGATTCTGCCTCCTCAACCCTCCTCTCCTCCCTCTCTGCATCCTTTGACTCTCTATGTCCCCTATCCTCCAGGCCGGCTTGGTCCTCCCCTCCCGCTCCGTGGCTCGATGACTCATTGCGAGCTCACAGAACAGGGCTCCGGGCAGCCGAGCGGAAATGGAGGAAAACTCGCCTCCCTGCGGACCTGGCATCCTTTCACTCCTTCCTCTCTACATTTTCCTCCTCTGTCTCTGCTGCTAAAGCCACTTTCTACCACGCTAAATTCCAAGCATCTGCCTCTAACCCTAGAAAGCTCTTTGCCACCTTCTCCTCCCTCCTGAATCCTCCTCCCCCTCCCCCCCCTTCCTCCCTCTCTGCAGACGACTTCGTCAACCATTTTGAAAAGAAGGTCGACGACATCCGATCCTCGTTTGCTAAGTCAAACGACACCGCTGGTTCTGCTCACACTGCCCTACCCTGTGCTCTGACCTCTTTCTCCCCTCTCTCTCCAGATGAAATCTCGCGTCTTGTGACGGCCGGCCGCCCAACAACCTGCCCGCTTGACCCTATCCTCTCCCCTCTTCTCCAGACCATTTCCGGAGACCTTCTCCCTTACTTCACCTCGCTCATCAACTCATCACTGACCGCTGGCTACGTCCCTTCCGTCTTCAAGAGAGCGAGAGTTGCACCCCTTCTGAAAAAACCTACACTCGATCCCTCCGATGTCAACAATTACAGACCAGTATCCCTTCTTTCTTTTCTCTTCAAAACTCTTGAACGTGCCATCCTTGGCCAGCTCTCCCGCTATCTCTCTCTGAATGACCTTCTTGATCCAAATCAGTCAGGTTTCAAGACTAGTCATTCAACTGAGACTGCTCTCCTCTGTATCATGGAGGCGCTCCGCACTGCTAAAGCTAACTCTCTCTCCTCTGCTCTCATCCTTCTAGATCTATCGGCTGCCTTCGATACTGTGAACCATCAGATCCTCCTCTCCACCCTCTCCGAGTTGGGCATCTCCGGCGCGGCCCACGCTTGGATTGCGTCCTACCTGACAGGTCGCTCCTACCAGGTGGCGTGGCGATAATCTGTCTCCTCACCACGCGCTCTCACCACTGGTGTCCCCCAGGGCTCTGTTCTAGGCCCTCTCCTATTCTCGCTATACACCAAGTCACTTGGCTCTGTCATAACCTCACATGGTCTCTCCTATCATTGCTATGCAGACGACACACAACTAATCTTCTCCTTTCCCCCTTCTGATGACCAGGTGGCGAATCGCATCTCTGCATGTCTGGCAGACATATCAGTGTGGATGACGGATCACCACCTCAAGCTGAACCTCAGCAAGACGGAGCTGCTCTTCCTCCCGGGGAAGGACTGCCCGTTCCATGATCTCGCCATCACGGTTGACAACTCCATTGTGTCCTCCTCCCAGAGCGCTAAGAACCTTGGTGTGATCCTGGACAACACCCTGTCGTTCTCAACCAACATCAAGGCGGTGGCCCGTTCCTGTAGGTTCATGCTCTACAACATCCGCAGAGTACGACCCTGCCTCACACAGGAAGCGGCGCAGGTCCTAATCCAGGCACTCGTCATCTCCCGTCTGGATTACTGCAACTCGCTGTTGGCTGGGCTCCCTGCCTGTGCCATTAAACCCCTTCAACTCATCCAGAACGCCGCAGCCCGTCTGGTGTTCAACCTTCCCAAGTTCTCTCACGTCACCCCGCTCCTCCGTTCTCTCCACTGGCTTCCAGTTGAAGCTCGCATCCGCTACAAGACCATGGTGCTTGCCTACGGAGCTCTGAGGGGAACGGCACCTCAGTACCTCCAGGCTCTGATCAGGCCCTACACCCAAACAAGGGCACTGCGTTCATCCACCTCTGGCCTGCTCGCCTCCCTACCACTGAGGAAGTACAGCTCCCGCTCAGCCCAGTCAAAACTGTTCGCTGCTCTGGCCCCCCAATGGTGGAACAAACTCCCTCACGACGCCAGGACAGCGGAGTCAATCACCACCTTCCGGAGACACCTGAAACCCCACCTCTTTAAGGAATACCTAGGATAGGATAAGTATTCCCTCCCCTCCCCTTTAAGATTTAGATGCACTATTGTAAAGTGACTGTTCCACTGGATGTCATAAGGTGAATGCACCAATTTGTAAGTCGCTCTGGATAAGAGCGTCTGCTAAATGACTTAAATGTAAATGTAAATTCACAGCTTTGTGGAAGTTACTTGTGGCACTGATGTTTAGGCCGAGGTATGTATTGTTTTTTGTTTGCTCTAGGGCAACGGTTTCTAGATGGAATTGTATCTGTGGTCCTGGTGACTGGACCTTTTTTGGAACACCATCATTTTTTGTCTTACTGAGATTTACTATCAGAGCCCAGGAAAGGCAGAATCTGTGCAGAAGATCTAGGTGCTACTGTAGGCCCTCCTTGGTTAGTGACAGAAGCACCAGATCATCAGCAAACAATTTCACTTTAGATTCTAATAAGGTGAGACTGGGTGTTGCAGACGGTTCTAGTGCCCTCGCAAATTTGTTGAAATATATGTTGAAGAGGGTGGGGCTTAAGGTGCATCCCTGTCTCACCCCACAGCCCTGTGGAAACAAATGTGTGTTTTTTGACCATTTTAACCGCGCACTTGTTGTTTGTGTACATTTTATAATATTGCATGTTCTTCCCCAAACACCACTTTCCATCGATTTGTATAGTAGACCCTCATGCCAAATTGAGTCAAAGGCTTTTTTGAAATCAACAAAGCATGAGAATACTTTGCCTTTGTTTTGGCTTGTTTGTCAATTAGCGTGTGCAGGGTGAATACGTGGTCTGTCGTACGGTAATTCGTAAAAAGCCAATTTGATATTTTTCATTGAGGAAATGTACAAGTCTGCTGTTAATGATAATGCAGAGGATTTTCCCAAGGTTGTGTTGACTCATATCCCACGGTAGTTACTGGGGTCAAATTTGTTTCCACTTATGTGGATTTGGGTGATCAGTCCTTGTTTCCAAATATTGGGGAAGATGCCAGAGCTGAGGATGATGTTAGAGTTTAAGTATAGCCAATTGGAATTTGTTGTCTGTATATTTTATAATTTATAACACAACAGGCCCTTTTGGGTTGGAGGGTTTTTATTTTGTCCTGTAGTTCATTCAATGTAATTTGAGAATCCAGTGGGTTCTGGTAGTCTTTAATAGTTGATTATAAGATTTGTATTTGATCATGAAGTATATATTTTTTTCTGTTTTATTATAGGGACTAAAATATTGGAGAAGTGGTTTACCCATACATCTCCATCTTCTGTTTGTTTAGTGTTTTCCAATTTTCCCAGAAGTGGTTAGAATCTATGGATTCTTCAATCACATTGAGCTGATTTCTGACGTGCTGTTCCTTCTTTTCCCGTAGTGTATTTTTCTATTGTTTTAGTGATTCACCATGGTGAAGGCATAGACTCAGGTTTTCTGTGTCTCTCTGTTTTTGTTTGGATAGGTTTCTCAATTTCCATTTGTCATTGTTAATTTTCTTGAGTTTTCTGTTTGACATTTTTTGATGTGATAGGGAAGCTCAGATGTCAAGTATACTGTTTAGGTTTTCTACTGCCAAGTTTACACCTTCACTATTACAGTGGAAAGTTTTGTCCAGGAAGTTGTCTAAAACTGATTGAATTTGTTGTTGCCTAATTATTTGTTTGTATGTTTCCACACTACATTCCTTCCATCTATAGCATTTCTTAATATTATTTAGTTCCTTTGGCTTTGCTGACTCATGATTGAGTGTTGCTCTGTTCAAGTAGACTGTGATTTAGCTGTGATCTGATATTGGTGTCAGTGTGCTGACTGTGAATGCTCTCTAGCTCTTTCTCTTTCTCTTTCTTTCACCAATGGTGTATAGACTCAGTGTGCCAATGGCATGAATGTGAATTGTGAATACAGTGTATTGTGGAGTTGTGTGGGGGAGTTGAGACAAATGGGTTAGAAGTGACTCCTTGGTGTGGTTTTGGAGATCAGTCAGGCTGGTAGGTGGGTCTAGGCCTCTTTAATAGCTGATGAAGGCAAAAGATGATTGCTTGGTCTGAAGAGCCACACTCCATCAAATGTGTGCTGTAATTTTGTCGCTGTGCACTGACAGGATCTATCTGTGATTGGAGGAGTGTGTGTGTGTTTGTGTGTGTTTCCTTGTGCCTCAGACCTTGGGAGGGCTGACTGAGCAAGCCTGAGCTTGCCCTGGTGATGTTATAAAGCCTGTCAGAGTTGAAGGATAGTGGCAACGCTAGCTAGGATAATGATTCCCTCGTCATGCGTTATCAGACCAAATACACAAACACCACGCAATAGTAATTTTATATCTACCAAACCTAAATCAAATGCATAAGGTCAAATACTTGAGCTGTGCTTGGTTAGTTTTGCCCAGTGCAATGGAACCAATGAAATAGAATGGAGTTTGCACTTTTGGAACTAAACCAAGGAGCACATCAAATACTTGTATTATACATATTTGACACTATTTGACATATGTATTTGACCCAGGTCTGGTACTGTATCAACCTAGGTCATATCTGTACCTCAATATTTCTTCTTTATCACTGCTCCAGCTGAACAGGAAGAGTTGTTCTGCTTTGTTGTCCCCTGGAGGAAGACTCCCAATCAACGGTTGTTGACGCAGGTGTCTGATAGCTAAATAACAAACAGAAGGGAGAGACGTTTAAGGTACGTGATTTAAGGGACAGGCAGGCTGCCAATACAGGTGGGAGTCTTCCTGCTCACAACCAGAAATGTATAAGAAACAGATACAACATAACTGTGGTTTGTAGTTGGTTTGAGATTGCCTGTTTCACTGTTTGAGAAGGCCGTGATTCCTGTAAAAGCAATCTAATCACTTTGACTTTTAATTGACTGTAAATCATGTCAGAGCAGAGTGTTTCTCAAGTCCTGAGTATCCTCAGGGTTGCACTGTTTTGTTCCAGCCCAGCACTTGAATCAACTAGCCACAGATTTTATGAGTGGTCCTCTGTAGCTCATTTGGTAGAGCATGGCTCTTGCAATGCCTGGAAAGTTAGTTTGATTCCCAGGGTCATCTATATATATATTTTTTAGGTTGCTTTGGATAAAAGTGCCTGTTAAATTACATATACCGACTGTACCAAACATGAACACCTCCCTAATATTGAGTACTGCAGGTGGACAGGTGAGTACTGCACGTGGACAGGTGAGTACTGCAGGTGGACAGGTGAGTACTGCATGTGGACAGGTGAGTACTGCATGTGGACAGGTGAGTACTGTAGGCGGATACTGCAAGTGGTGAGTATTGCAGGCGGACAGGTGAGTATTGCAGGCGGACAAGTGAGTACTGCAGGCGGACAGGTGTATAATGCAGGTGCAGTATTCAAAGCCCAGTACAGTACACCTATTTACTACACCCTTCACTCTGTGTTTGAGATATTGAGTTTCACGGGGTCTGTCACTGACAATTTACCTAGCCTGCAATTACCCTAAAAGAGTTGAAGAATCTGCAGAAACTATAGCTAATTTGTTGTGGATGGTGGGCAATCATCAGGAGACCCAGGCTCTGACAGAAACCCTGCCACCCACAACAGACACACAGTACAGCTACAACTCTGGAAACAGAATTTGACTGTTCAGGGCTTGATGATCCTCAGTCTGGCTGTGTCTTCATGTGATGGGGTCAATAATAATCTATGGATCTGAGCTCTGGAGTGATGAAGGGTACAAGAGAATGGAGAGAGAGAAGACATGAAGAGACAAAAAACAAAAGAGACAAGATAGATTATTTACAATGTGAGCTGATTGGTGACAAATAAGTAACTCTTGAAGAAAATTACCCCAAATCATCTGTTTGGTAAATGGTGAAAGCTATGATCACTTATTGATGTCACCTGTTGTATCCACTTCAATCACTGTAGATGAAGGGGAGGAGACAGATTAAAGAGGGATGTTTTAACCTTGAGCCGAATGAGACATGGATTGTGTATGTGTTCCATTCAGAGGGTGAATGGGCAAGACAAAAGATTTAACAGGGTATGGAAGTAGGTGCCAGGTAAAAACCAGTTTAAGTGTGTCAAGAACCGCAACGCTGCTTGGTTTTTCACACTCAATAGTTTCCCATGTGTATCAAGAATGGTCCACCACCCAAAAGACATCCATCGAACATGAAACAACTGTGGGAAGCATTGGAGTCAACACGGGACAGCATCCCTGTAGAATGCTTTCGACACCTTGTAGAGTCCATGCCCTGACGAATTGAGTCTGTTCCGAGGGCTAAATGGGGTGCAACTCTTTATTTAGAAGTTGTTCCTAATGTTTTGTACAGTCCGTGTATGTCACTAAGTCAAGTCAAGGGGGGGGGGGATTAAATAATATGTCATGGTCTTTCAGCCCATCTGATAATGCTGTTGATGATAATGATTGATGAGAAATATGACTTCAATCATCACTTGAGGATGTGATGGGGACTGGCTGATCCTGGCTCTCACACATTCAGTATAGTGAAGTAGGGTGATTTGAAACCAATAACAATATGATCATTCATCCAAATCTACAGTAGCCTTCATGCGTGTGTGAAACGCAACCGTTTGTGTGTGAGTGCATGCATGCATGTGTGTTTGTTCTGTTCCCAGTGCTGAGTCAGAAGGGGACAATACATTAGGCCCTGACCAGTGATACGGGCTGCTCCTTGGTCCAGGCAGGCCTCTACTTGCCCTGTTTACTGATTAAACAGGTGTGTTTTACCAAGACACATAGTATAACAATGGCTGCCTGCTTCCTCACAACTGTTGACCCATCACACAGTACAGTCAATAGAACACAGCACAGGGGGACAAGACATTCTAGCTCTTTGAAACAAGAGGTCATGTGGACATTGCATTCTGGAGTGACGTCATCCATCATGATGGATGGAAATATTTCTACTTTCTCTATCTGGTTAAACGTGGTGAATTACCTGTGTGTTTGAAAGGATGTGAAGATATTAGTACACTGATTCTGTCTCCTCTCCACCCCGTAGCTATAATAACAATCCCTGACCTTACCCAGAATGAACCTGTCCTATAAAGGCCACCCACATCCCTTTGAGAAAGCAACCATTAGAGAGACCTTGAGAGAGAGGGGGCATTCATGGAACCAGTCTTGTTAAAGAGAACCTAACGAGTAGAGAGTGTGTGTGTGTGTGTGTGTGTGTGTGTGTGTGTGTGTGTGTGTGTGTGTGTGTGTGTGTGTGTGTGTGTGTGTGTGTGTGTGTGTGTGTGTGTGTGTGTGTGTGTGTGTGTGTGTGTGTGTGTGTTTGCGTGTGTGCATGTAATTAGAGAGAGAGGACCGGAGAGAGGGGGCTTAGGAGATCAGGAAGGGGAGACTTCTGCAGGGCTGCTGGGGGACACAGGGCCTTGGCAGGATGGGGTCTGGAGCTGACAGGTGAGGGGAAAGAGGAGTAGGAAAGGAGGGGGACAGCGGGACAGGAAGGTGTTTTTTAAAGAGCAGATGTAATCTGGAGTTGATAGGGCAAACCTCACACCCCTCTGATCGACCAGGAGCCCAGGCAGTCACACAACCACAACAAACCAAGAGAACCACACACCCGTCTGATGGACCAGGAACACGTGTGGATGCTATTAGCTCAGTGTATTAGACTGCTCTCTCGCTTTCTCTCTTTCTGCCAGGGGGAAGGGGGGCAGTCAGTCACCGAACAGGTGGCAGAAAGGCCATGTGTGATTCAGGCTACCATTATTCACAATTAGCCGTGTCATTGGAGGTGGGCTCAGACAGGTGCACTGTGGACTCTCTCCCATCCCCCTCACCTAACCTCCCATCCCCCTCACCTGGGCTAAGAGCCTGGGTGCCTGTGGGCCTGGTGTGTGTGTGTGTTGCTCAAGGCAGAATGAAGAGAGAGAGCCTGTCAGTGACCACCTGCCGAGCAGCTGTGAGGGTCCAGTTTCAGGGTCGGCTTTCCAGCCAGGGTGGCAGTACCTGCACGCCTGCCCATATCCATCCATCTATCAATTTATTCATCCATCCACCCATTTAGCAATTCATCCATCCATCCATCCACCCATTTATCCATCTATCTATCCATCCATCCATCTATCAACCCATCCATTTATCCATCTATCATCCATCCATCCACCTATTTACCCATCCATTTAGCCATTCATCCATCCATTTAGCAATCCATCCATTCATTTATCTATGTATCAAGCCATCTGTTTAGCCATCCATTTATCCACCCATCCATCCATTTATCCATCTATCTATCAACCCATCCTTTTATCCATCCATCCATTTATCCATCCATTTATCCCATCCATTTATCCATTTATCCAAGTTCCCAAGTCAAGTTGGGAGTCCCTTGATAGCCTAAAAGCTGCGGTCCATCAATCTTTGATGTAACATTTCATAATATAGAAAGCTAGCTGACTTACAGTGTTGCACATTAGTAGGACTAACTAGCTAATACAGTAGCTACTGCAGTGAACTAAGCAAGACCTTCTGACATCACTACTGGACAAGTCAAATCAAATCAAAGTTTATTTGTCACGTGCGCCGATTACAACAGGTGAAATGCTTACTTACAGGCTCTAACCAATAGCGCAAAAAATAAATGCAAATGTTTTAACCTGTTCATGAGTCTTATGGCTTGGGGGTAAAAGTCAAGTGGAGTTCTGGACTTGAGTACTTCAACACTGTGTTGAGCTATCCGACGTAAGACAATGGTTTAGGATTGGAAAGACAGACATAATATTTCCATTATGGCTATTCCTTGGAAGGTGTTATTGAAGTAGGTATGCATAAGGGTGAAAAATGACGAATGTTCTTACAATAAGAACATTTCCTTAATTAGAGTGGAGAGGGAGAGAGAGAGAGAGAAACAGAGCAAACTAGAATGCTATTTGGCCCTAAACAGAGAGTACACAGTGGCAGAATACCTGATCACTGTGACTGACCCAAACGAAAGGAAAGCTCTGACTATGTACAGACTCAGTGAGCATAGCCTTGCTATTGAGAAAGAATGCCTTAGGCAGATCTGTCTCAAGAGAAAGGCTATGTGCACACTGCTCACAAAATGAGGTGGAAACTGAGCTGCACTTCCTAACCTCCTGCCAAATGCTATGACCATATTAGAGACAAAGATTTTCCTCAGATTACACAGATCCACAAACAATTTGAAAACCAACCCCATTTTGATAAACTCCCATATCTACTGGGTGAAATACCACAGTTGCCATCACAGCAGCAAGAGTGAAGAACAAACACCATTGTAATTACAACCCATATTCATGTATATTTATTTTCCCTTTTGTACTTTAACTATTTACACATTATATGATATTTGAAATGCCTTTTATTTTTTAAATTTTGTGAATGTAATGTTTACTGTTTGTTTGTATTGTTTATTTCACTTTTGTTAATTTACTACTTCACTTGCTTGGCAATGTTAACATGTTTCCCATGCCAATAAATCCCTTACATTGAAAATTGAATTGAAGTGAGTGAGTGAGTGAGTGAG
Source organism: Oncorhynchus gorbuscha (assembly GCF_021184085.1). Classification (NCBI taxonomy): domain Eukaryota; kingdom Metazoa; phylum Chordata; class Actinopteri; order Salmoniformes; family Salmonidae; genus Oncorhynchus; species Oncorhynchus gorbuscha. Next base: position 92,590,191 of record NC_060178.1, read on the forward strand.
TGAGTGAGTGAGTGAGTGAGTGAGTGAGTGAGTGAGTGAGTGAGTGAGTGAGTGAGGAGACAGAGAGAGAGATAAAAAGGCCAGACAGCATGTTCCTCTCTTTGATCCATATGACACAGTCTAGCTTGCTAATCACACAGAGGTCATCTGGTTGGCTGATGAGGAGAGGAGCAGGAGAGGTCTGGGAGAGGGAGAGACCGGAGAGGGGAGAAGAGAGGTATAGCCCACTTAAAATCTAATCAGTATCTCTATAGGGCCATGGATGGAAGAGAGGGGAAGGGGAGTATTGGGGATGGGAAGAGAGAGGCTGGTTGAGTTTAATGGCACTTTGTTTCCCCCTCAGTTGTCTTAGAGAGAGAGAGAACGGGAGAGAGAGAGAGGGAGCGTGAGAGAGAGGGAGCGCGAGAGAGAGAGCGAACGAGAGAACACTGCCCTGGGTCTGAACCCCGCCCTGTGCAACTGGGTCCTGGACTTTCAGATGAACCGCCTCCAGGTGGTGAAGGAAGGAAACAACACCTCCACTTCGCTGATCCTCAACACTGGGGCCCCACAAGGATGCGTGCTCAGCCCCCTCCTGTACTCCCTGTTCACTCATGACCGCGTGGCCACGCACGCCTCCAACTCAATCGTCAAGTTTGCAGATGACACAACAGTAGTAGGCCTGATTACCAACAATGACCAGACAACCTACAGGGAGGAGGTGAGGGCCCTGGGAGTGTGATGCCAGGAAAATAACCTCTCACCCAAAATCAACAAAACAAAGGAGCTGATTGTGGACTTCAGGAAACAGCAGAGGGAGCACACCCCTATCCACATCGACGGGACCGCAGTGGAGCAGGTGAAAAGCTCCTCGGGGTTCCTCGGGTTTACACATCACTAACGATTTGAAATGGTCCACTCACACAGACAGTGTGGTGAAGGCGCAACAGTGCCTCTTCAACCTCCGGAGGCTGAAGAAATTTGGCTTGGCACTTAAAACGCTCACAAATTTTTACAGGTGCACAACTGAGAGCATCCTGCCGGGCTGTATCACCGCCTGGTACAGCAACAGCACTGCCCGCAACTGCAGAGCTCTCCAGAGGGTGTTGTGGTCTGCCCAACGCATCACTGGGGGCAAACTACCTGCCCTCCAGGACACCTACAGCACCCGATATCACAGGAGGGCCAAAAAGATAATCAAGAAAAACAACCACCCGAGCCATTGTCTATTCATACTACTATTATCCAGAAGGCGAGGTCAGTACAGGTGCATCAAAGCAGGGACTGAGAGACAGCTTCTATCTCAAGGTCATCAGACTGTTAAGGGAAAGGGGGTAAGTGAGTTGTACAACTGAATGCATTCAGCTGAAATGTGTCTTCCGCATTTAACCCAACCCCTCTGAATCAGAGAGGTGCGGGTGGCTACCATAAATCGACAACAATGTCTTCGGCAATCAGGGATTTGATCCAGCAACCTTTCGGTTACTGGCACAACACTCTAATCACTAGTTTACCTGCTAAATAGCCATCACTAGCACATTAGAGGCTGCTGCCCTATAAACATAGACTTGAAATCACTGGCCACTATATAAATGGAACACTAGTCACTGTATTAATGTTTACATATTTTGCATTACTCATCTCATATGTATATACTGTATCTTAGTCTATGCTGCTCTGACATTGCTCATCCAAATATTTATGAATTCTTAATTCCATTCCTGATTTGTGTGTAATGTGTGCATTGCTGTGAAATTGTTAGACATTACTCTGCTAGATATTACTGCACTGTTGGAGCTAGAAACACAAGCACTTCACTACACCCGCAATAACAGTGGATATAATTTGAAAAAGAGAGAGCGGGCGAGATAAAGAGAGAAATACACTTTGAAGGAGAGGAGTATACAATAGAAAATACAAAGTTGAGAGGAGAAAGTGAGCCTACACTAGCCCTAAACTAGTCCCATCTAAAAGGTCTGGATGAGTGATCGTAATATGGCAAACTGCACTCCTCTGTAAATTGGTCATCTCAGTATATACCTGTCGCAAGACCCACTGGTTGATGCTTATTTATTAAACCCTCTTAGCCCCCCCCGTATCTGACTTACCTACTGCAGCCCTCATCCTCCACATACAACACCCGTTCCGCCAGTCATTTTCTGTTAAAGGTCCCCAAAGCACACACATCCCTGGGTCGCTGCAGTTTGCTGCAGCTAGCGACTGGAACGAGCTGCAGTAAACACTCAAACTGGACCGTTTTATCTCCATCTCTTCGTTCAAAGGCTCAATCATGGACACTCTTACTGATAGTTGTTGTGACATGGTGAGGTTGGACCCAGGTGCAGAGAAGAGAACAGACAAAGAATCAGTGGTTAAGGATTACTTTACTGTACAGTAACGGAAGGATCACAGTAACAACAAACACTAAGTCTTAAACTCACTCAGGAGACAAACACACATGGCACACAATTCAAGCTTCAGCAAAGAACAACAGAAAAACACCTCTTAACAGGGAAATCATAATGAGTAAATAGGACACACCCGAGAGTCGTTAATGTCTCTAGGATGGTCTCTGCCGCCCTCTGGTGACAGGTGGAACCATGACAGTACTTTCCCTTCTAAGGGCGGCTCCTGCAAGCAACATCCCAGATCCAGAATGTCGCGGGCAGGCACCCACGCACGCTCATCGGGATCGTGGCCATCCCAGTCCACCAGATACTGCAGGTTGCCTCGGACCAGACGAGCCTCCAACAGACGCCGGTCAGTGTAGGCCAGGGGACCATCGACAAGTCGAGGGGGCGGAGGGGCAGGTGTGGGGAGAGAGAAGGGACTGGTCCTTACCAGCTTGAGAAGGGATACATGGAAGGAATAGACAGACCCTCATAGACCTGAGAAGCTGGAGACGATAGGTGACCAGGTTGATGCGACTCAGGATCTTGAATGGTCCTATGTAGCGTGGAGCGAGTTTCCACGAGTCCACCTTTAAGGGAAGATCACGGGTGGACAGCCACACTCGTTGACCCGGTAGGAGGAGCCGAAGATGCCTTTGGTGCCGGTTTGCCTTGTGTTGGTGTCGGGCAGATGAGCGGAGAAAGAAATATCGCGCTCTGATCCAGGTGCAGAGAGATCGTCGAATGAACGCCTTGACTGATGGCACCCCATTTTGGCTTCTTGTTCAGGAAATGGGGGCGGGGGGTGAGCAAACTTCGCCCAGACGAGGAACGGGCTCCAGTTGCTGGCCTTGGTGGAAATGAAACAGCGGGGGAACTTCTCCAGCTCCTGGTTGGCTCGCTCCATTTGTCCATTCGACTGTGGGTGGAATCCAGAGGAGAGACTCACTGACGCCCCCAGAAGGATTTCCAATTCCGTGCGACGAACTGGGGCCCACGATCTGAGACAATGTCCCAGGAAGACCGTGCTTCCATCAGCGGTGGACTGGGACATGGGCTGCCTTGGAGAACCGATCAATGACCACCGTGGTAAGCCAGATGGAAATATAAAGTGGACAGGTGGGACCAGGTAGACTTGCTTTGAGCACAGGTGGAACAGCCACAATGCCGGAGCTGGGGATGATGGATTCGGAGTCCCTCACCTCGTTAGAAACATTGTGTTGGCAGGACAGGGCAACTACTTTATGATTCTTGGATCATGTTAAAAAACTATCTTGCCTGGCGAGTATTCAACCTCCTGGCTTCTTGAATGTAAAAACTTATTCCCAGACCAGAAACCGTGGAGTGTCTCCATCAAGGGTCCACTTGACTGCCAAGCTACATCATAGTTGCGGTCTGCTGAAACCGCTTGGAAAGAAAAGAAAGCTTGCTTTTAATCAGGGCAAGGTGTCTGGTACATGGGTGCATTCTATTCCCCCTCCGCAAAGGACCACCCCTTAATCCCCGAAAGACTCTGAGGGGCAGTAAACATTTCATTTTGTCAGCCTCATCCAAAAACGGATCTGGGACTTGCAGGTTTGTGAGAGGAGCTGCAATATTTTGTCAGCAAAAGAACCGCTGGACTTGTTTGATTGAGGCGGGACGGGGCCAGTGCCAGTCAGTGACCACCCTAACCTTAACAGGGTCCATTTAGATGTCTACAGTAAAGATGATGTGGACCAGGAAAGAGATTTGGGATTACATGGAACTCACACATCTCAATCTTGACATATAGTTGACTCTGCAGGAGGCATCTCAAGACTTGGCGGAAGTGCAGGGTGTGTTCCGGAAGGGTCGTGGAGAAGATCAAGATGTCGTCGAGGTAAACAAAGACAAACCGATTCAAATATCCCTAAGAGTGTCATTGACCAATGCTTGGAAGACTGCTGGTGAGTTCAATAATCTGAATGGCATGACTTTCTGGCCACTAGGCATTCATCTCCCTTCCTGATTCTCACCAGATTGTAGGCGTTTCAGAGGTACAGTTTGGTGAAAAGATTTGGACCCCCTGGGCTAGCTCCAGGGCAGCAGACATCAGGGGTAAGGGGTAATGGTTCTTAATCGTGATCCTGTTCAGCCCTTGGTAGTCGATGCAGGGACACAGACCTCAATCCTTTTTTCCCTTGAAGAAGAAACATGCACCAGCTGGGGATGTTGAGGAGCGAATTAAATCTGCCTACAGCAACTCCCGGATGTAATTGTCCATGACTGCAGCTTCAGGGATCGAGATGGAGTGAAGACCGCCACGGAGAGGGGTGGAACTGGGTAGGGGTTATATGGCGCAGTCATATGGACGATGAGGAGGGAGGGTGGTGGCTTGCCACTTACTGAAGGTCTCCGGGAGTTCTAAGTATTCGGGAGGGAGAGTGGAGAAGTATTGGTCTTCAATGGATGCAGGGGGATGCAGCAAGACTCTAGGTTGGGGCTCTAGGTTGTCCCAATGGAGGGTTGCGGGTAGTCACAGACGGTGACTGGGTAGCCGAGGGGTAACTGCACAGGCTCCCCTCCTGGAATGGCATTTCAATGGGCAGGTAGCAAGAGATGGTATGACCTCCGCGGTAAGCCTTCACTCCTGCACCTGTCACACTCCTGTGGGCTCAGATTGATTCAAACAACGGCTTTCCAATGCTGGCTGGGGGCTTTTGCAAGGAAACTGATATACTATGGTGTCAAAAAGCGCCATCTCATGAGGTAGTTGTCGATCAGCCATCAGTACGAACAAGAATATGTTTTCCATCCTGTGTTCTGCCTTACAAACAGGACAACGGAATGGATATGCAGCGACCCAAGGAAACGACTCCGAAAAAGTTCAAACGTGTTCTGTTGACACATCGAACTTTTCTTCTTGCCAATGTTAGTTTCAGTAGCCAAATGCATAGTAACAAAGACTGAACGTTGATTCACGTCCTGGGAAGACACCAGGGCATCTTTCAGGAAAAACTGGACATCTGCTATGTAACTGAGAAGTCTCATTGAAACATCTGAATTTAGTTCTTCAAATGTAAATTATTTTATTTTCCAAGAGAATTCTTTGCGATTATAATCACAGCCGTAATATGTTGGCTCTGAACTAAATGCTAATGCTAAATGCAAGCTAGCTAATCTGACCACTCTTTTTACACAAATTATTGATTTTCTCTGGTTCTAAAGCATATTTTGAAAATCTGACCACGACAGGATTGTTAAGAAAATTAAAACAAGATAAGCTTCTGAGAACAGGCATATTTATTTCATTTCATTTGCGATTTTTGAGAAATCGCTGATTCGGTGTGCGAGTTCATTAGAACGTGCGTCGAAGATGCTATGGTAATAGCAGCTTGAAACCGGCTTGATGGCAGCATTAAACTGAAAGCGAACCACTGCTTTTAATCAGGGCAAGGTGTCTGGGTCGGCAGCTATTCCTCCGAGGTTAAACAAGCTAAGCGTCAGTACAGAGACAAAGTGGAATCTCAATTCAATGGCTCAGACACAAGAGGCATGTGGCAGGGTCTACAGTCAATCACGGACTACAAGAAGAAACCCAGCCCAGTCACGGACCAGGATGTCTTGCTCCCAGGCAGACTAAATAACTTTTTGCCCGCTTTGAGGACAATACAGTGCCACTGACACGGCCTGCAATGAAAACATGCGGTCTCTCCTTCACTGCAGCCGAGGTGAGTAAGACATTTAAACGTGTTAACCCTCGCAAGGCTGCAGACCCAGACGGCATCCCCAGCCGCGCCCTCAGAGCATGCGCAGACCAGCTGGCCGGTGTGTTTACGGACATATTCAATCAATCCCTATACCAGTCTGCTGTTCCCACATGCTTCAAGAGGGCCACCATTGTTCCTGTTCCCAAGAAAGCTAAGGTAACTGAGCTAAACGACTACCGCCCCGTAGCACTCACTTCCGTCATCATGAAGTGCTTTGAGAGACTAGTCAAGGACCAGATCACCTCCACCCTACCTGACACCCTAGACCCACTCCAATTTGCTTACCGCCCAAATAGGTCCACAGACGATGCAATCTCAACCACACTGCACACTGCCCTAACCCACCTGGACAAGAGGAATACCTATTGAGAATGCTGTTCATCGACTACAGCTCGGCATTCAACACCATAGTACCCTCCAAGCTCGTCATCAAGCTCGAGACCCTGGGTCTCGACCCCGCCCTGTGCAACTGGGTACTGGACTTCCTGACGGGCCACCCCAGGTGGTGAGGGTAGGCAACAACATCTCCTCCCCGCTGATCCTCAACACGGGGCCCCACAAGGGTGCGTTCTGAGCCCTCTCCTGTACTCCCTGTTCACCCACGACTGCGTGGCCACGCACGCCTCCAACTCAATCATCAAGTTTGGGGACGACACAACAGTGGTAGGCTTGATTACCAACAACGACGAGACGGCCTACAGGAGGAGGTGAGGGCCCTCGGAGTGTGGTGTCAGGAAAATAACCTCACACTCAACGTCAACAAAACTAAGGAGATGATTGTGGACTTCAGGAAACAGCAGAGGGAACACCCCCCTATCCACATCGATGGAACAGTAGTGGAGAGGGTAGCTAGTTTTAAGTTCCTCGGCATACACATCACAGACAAACTGAATTGGTCCACTCACACTGACAGCGTCGTGAAGAAGGCGCAGCAGCGCCTCTTCAACCTCAGGAGGCTGAAGAAATTTGGCTTGTCACCAAAAGCACTCACAAACTTCTACAGATGCACAATCGAGAGCATCCTGGCGGGCTGTATCACCGCCTGGTACGGCAACTGCTCCGCCCTCAACCGTAAGGCTGAGGGTAGTGAGGACTGCACAACGCATCACCGGGGGCAAACTACCTGCCCTCCAGGACACCTACACCACCCGATGTTACAGGAAGGCCATAAAGATCATCAAGGACATCAACCACCCGAACCACTGCCTGTTCACCCCGCTATCATCCAGAAGGCGAGGTCAGTACAGGTGCATCAAAGCTGGGACCGAGAGACTGAAAAACAGCTTCTATCTCAAGGCCATCAGACTGTTAAACAGCCACCCCCAACATTGAGTGGCTGCTGCCAACACACTGTCATTGACACTGACCCAACTCCAGCCATTTTAATAATGGGAATTGATGGGAAATGATGTAAATATATCACTAGCCACTTTAAACAATGCTACCTTATATAATGTTACTTACCCTACATTATTCATCTCATATGCATATGTATATACTGTACTCTACATCATCGACTGCATCCTTATGTAATACATGTATCACTAGCCACTTTAACTATGCCACTTTGTTTACACACTCATCTCATATGTATATACTGTACTCGATACCATCTACTGTATGCTGCTCTGTACCATCACTCATTCATATATCCTTATGTACATATTCCTTATCCCCTTACACTGTGTATAAGACAGTAGTTTTGGAATTGTTAGTTAGATTACTTGTTGGTTATCACTGCATTGTCGGAACTAGAAGCACAAGCATTTCGCTACACTCGCATTAACATCTGCTAACCATGTGTATGTGACAAATAAAATTTGATTTGATTTGATCCTGATTGCCAGGGTTATCAGGGACTTGAGGTCCTCCTCCAGTTACTGAGAGGCCAGTACATCCTTGATGGAGCTAGACAACCCCTGGTGGAAAGCGGTGACCAGTGCCTCGGTATTCCACCCACCCTTGGCAGCGAGGGTGTGGAACTCAATGGCGAAGTCAGCCACTGGTCTGGCCCTTTGGCGGAATGAACAGTCGGCTGGCCACTTCTCATCCACCGACTGTGGGGTCAAAGACTCGTCGCAGCTTGGCAGTGAAGGCTAATATGGAGATGCAGGATGGTGGCTGATGTTCCCACACCACCGTTGCCCACACCAGAGCCTTGCCTGAGAGTAGAGAGATTATGTAAGCGATCATGGCCTGACCATTATGGAACAAGGAGGACTGTAGCTCGAACACCAGAGATCCCTGGGTGAGGAACCCCTTGCATCTTCCCGGGTGGCCGTCATACTAATCGGGTGGGATCTTGGGTTCCCTGGAGGAACTACGGCAACACCTGTAGCACTGGATGATGAGACTCGGGCATTGGCTGCTCCTGTGTTGGGGTTAGACTGTGGTTGGAGGGAGTCGGTAAGTGCCCGGAGGGTATCTGATGTCAGGAAGAGTTGTTCCTGCTGCCACCCCAGCAGTGCTCCTCAAGAATGTTGGATTACAACATTGGGTTACAATAATGATCTCTGCTGGGTCCATGTTGTAGGCTGAGGCTTGCTGTGACATGGTGAGGTTTGACCCAGGTGCAGAGAAGAGACCAGACAAAGAATCAGCGGTTAACCGCTCTAGGGTATGTGGGACGCTAGCATCCACCTGGCCAACATCCAGTGAGATTGCAGAGCGCCAAATTCAAATACAGAATTACTCATTATAAAAATTCAGAAAAGATACAACTATTTTACATAGGTTTAAAGATAAACTTCTTGTGAACCACGGTGTCAGATTTAAAAAACGCTATATTTGAGAACATCGCCCTGCAGAAAAATCATTACAAACAGTAACCAGCCAAGTAGAAAGGTTACACAAGTCAGAAATAGAGATAAAATTAATCACTTACCTTTGATGATCTTCATATGGTTGCACTCAGAAGACATTCATTTATTCAATAAACGTTCATTTTGTTCGATAAAGTTTCTCTTTATATCCGAAACCTCCATTTTGTTTGTATGTTTTCTTCAGTAATCCACAGGCTCAAATGGAGTCACAGCAGGCAGACGAAAAATCCAAATTGTATCCGTAAAGTTCATAGAAACATGTCAAACGATGTTTATATTCAATCCTCAGGTTGTTTTTAGCCTAAATAATCGATAATATTTCAACCGGACAATAACGTCGTCAATATAAAAGGTAAACAAGAAAGGCACTCGGTCGCGAGCATGAAGAAGCTCTGTGACACGGCATGGGCCACTCATTCAGACTGCTCTTACTCCATAATTTTTCAGAATACAAGCCTGAAACAATTTCTAAAGACTGTTGACATCTATTGGAAGGCCTAGGAACTGCAATTTGACTCCTAAGTCAATGGATACTCTAAAGGCATTGAATAGAAAACTACAACAAAAAAATCCTACTTCCTGAATGGATTTTTCTCAGGTTTTCGCCTGCCAACTCAGTTCTGTTATACTCACAGACACTATTTAAACAGTGTTGGAAACTTAAGAGTGTTTTCTACCCAAACCCACCAATTATATGCATATCCTAGCTTCTGGGCCTGAGAAGAAGGCAGTTTAATTTGGGCACGCTTTTCATTCAAAATTCCAATTGCTGCCTCCTACCCTAGAGAAGTTAAGGATAAACATAATACTTTACTAGGAAACAGTAATGGAAGGATCACCTTAACACTGGGAAAACAACAAACACTAAGTCTCAAACTCACTCAGGAGACAAAAGCACACAGCACACAATGTAAGCTTCAGCAAAGGACAACAGAAAACACACTTCTTTTAACAGGGAAATCATAATGAGTAAATAGGACACACATGAGTGCTGTTAATGTCTCTAGGACATCTCTGCCGCCCTCTAGTGACAGGTGGGAACATGACAGTTCTGACTTGCCCTTTGTGCTGTTGTCTGTGCCCAATAATGTTTGTACCATGTTTTGTGCTACTACCATGTTGTACTACTGCCATGTTGTGTTGCTACCATGCTGTGTTTTCATGTATTGCTGCCATGCTATGTTGTTGTCTTGGGTCTCTCTTTATGTCTTTATGTTTTGTACTATATTTTTATTTGATTTTTAATCCCAGCCACCGTCCCCGCAGAAGGAATTTTGCCTTCTGGCAGGCTGTCATTGTAAATAAGAATTTGTTCTTAACTGACTTGCCTAGTTAAATAAAATACAATCTATAGGTGGAGAAGCATCTGTAAGGTGAGATTCGTGGAATAAGCCCTAAACATACTATGTAGGTATTATACATTGGCTGCAAATAAGGGTTTGTCATAATCAGCTTTCCTTCAACAGGAAGCTTGAGTGTACATACTAATTAACACTCAATTACAGACTCTCTCTCTGTGTGTGTGTGTGTGTGTGTGTGTGTGTGTGTGTGTGTGTGTGTGTGTGTGTGTGTGTGTGTGTGTGTGTGTGTGTGTGTGTGTGTGTGTGTGTGTGTGTGTGTGTGTGTGTGTGTGTGTGTGTGTTGGAAGGGGCTGGTGAATCAAGGAGAGGGGGATGGAAGAGAGAATTAGTGAACGACAAAAGAGAGGACTTGAAGTGCCCCATAAATTATAGTGTGTGTGTGTGTGTGTGTGTGTGTGTGTGTGTGTGTGTGTGTGTGTGTGTGTGTGTGTGTGTGTGTGTGTGTGTGTGTGTGTGTGTGTGTGTGTGTGTGTGTGTGTGTGTGTTGGAAGGGGCTGGTGAATCAAGGAGAGGAAGAGGATTAGTAAACAGCAAAAGAGAGGTATTGATGTGCACCTTTAAGAGTTGTGTGGAATAAACATATCAGACACTGAAATCATGAGAGGCCAGAGCCATGGAACAACATGGGGTCTCTAGTGACATTAGCCTACATATCCTCTGGCAGAGACAATGTTGATAACACAGAGTATTATAAATGTATTATACATCTTACTTCAACAGCCATTTAGACTAGGTTTGTTGAAGCTTATATAGGAAGGCATCAGATATGGATCTTATGTGACATGTCCCTGATGGAAGCCACTTACTCAAAAAAACTCTGCCCTCTACTGGGGGAGACTCTGGGGGAGACTCTGCCCTCTACTGGGGGAGGCTCTGCCCTCTACTGGGGGAGGCCCTCTACTGGGGGAGACTCTGCCCTCTACTGGGGGAGGCTCTGCCCTCTACTGGGGGAGACTCTGCCCTCTACTGGGGGAGGCTCTGCCCTCTACTGGGGAAGCTCTGCCCTCTAGACTCTGCCCTCTTGGGGGAGGCTGGGGGAGGCTCTGCCCTCTACTGGGGGAGACTCTGCCCTCTACTGGGGGAGGCTCTGCCCTCTACTGGGGGAGACTCTGCTCTCTACTGGGGGAGACTCTGCCCTCTACTGGGGGAGACTCTGCCCTCTACTGCTCTGCCCTCTACTGGGGGAGGCTCTGCCCTCTTCTGGGGGAAACTCTGCCCTCTACTGGGGGAAACTCTGCCCTCTACTGGGGGAAACTCTGCCCTCTACTGGGGGAAACTCTGCTCACTTCTGGGGAAAACTCTGCCCTCTACTGGGGGAAACATGCATGTGCAACAAGACACATTCATACAACAGAAATAAAGTGGACACAGAAAGCTTCAGTTTGTGTTGCTGTATTGTCAGGTACAGATAAGCAGGTAGCTAAAACGCTACCCTCCAAACACTCACCACTCTTGACAGCAGTATACAGTACATGTTAAGCTACAAGTGGTTTGTCTAGTCTAACATAGAGCACATCTCAAATGGCACACTATTCCTTACCCCCTATGTAGTTCATTACTTTTTCAAATCGTAGTGCACTATAAAGAGAATAGACCCAATATAGTGCACTAATAAGTTGACTGTATAGGGAATAGTGTGCCATTTGAGACTTGGATCTAGACTTGGACCTAGATTTAGACCTAGATTTGACATTAATAACCAAGGCACCAGGCATAGCTTCCTGTCTGAGGTCATCCAATAATACTCTTAGTTGGCTTTATGACTTGTGTAGAAAAATACAAAACAAAATCCATCCACAACTGTGTGTGGAGTTAGTGGCTGCTGTGTGGTCTGATGGCCGCAAGGTGGTGTTGTTGGCACAGTTTTAATAAGAAGAGAGGGGAGTGAGATCAGTGTCCAGTCAAAACAGTCACATATTACCCCCTTCCACCTCTCTCTGTCTTTATGCTTTGAAAGTGACCGGTCACTCGCGAGCAAAGTCCATATAAACAAAACCGAATGGAGACAGATCAACGGTTCAACAGTTATTAAGATCAACCGTTATCAGTTCATTTTTCCAAGATTGGCAATCTTCACGTCCAATGTCCTGAATGCTACACCAAATATTTCCGCCGGTCCGGTCCATGCCGTGGCGTTGCTTTAAGTCTTGTCTTGTTCACCAGACTTGTGTCCTGCTATCCTGGTGCATGAGGCTATACTTCTTTGAGAATGTCCAATCTAGTCATAATAGTTGCACGGTCAAAGGCCTGGTCAGTGGAGGTGGGCGTTGAGGTCGTACTTGTCACAGAACTTGTCAGTGAGGGGGATACAGGTGAGGTACTCACACCACTCACACTTGACCTGGTGGACGTAGAACAGGACAGCCAGCCCTGAGAAGAGACCCAGGAACACCAACAGGAACACACAGATCTGGACACGCTTACGGTACATGTCCGAACGGCCAAAACTGGAAATAATAAGAATAGATCATATAATCAGATAGTGACGATGATTTGCCAATGTGTAGTAATAATAATAATAATAATAATAATAAATGCCATTTAGCAGACGCTTTTATCCAAAGCGACTTACAGTCATGTGTGCATACATTCTACGTATGGGTGGTCCCGGGGATCGAACCCACTACCCTGGCGTTAATAAAATCCCCATAATTACTCCAAGCAACTTCAACCCAACAACTGAGTCATGTATATGTCAAAGTGTTTACATCCAAACAAACTAAACATTTCACGAAATCAACAAACTTCTCACCTGATGTATGGCAGGAAGGCGAAGGAGAGGAAGAGTCCAGAGATGAATCCGGAGATGTGGGCGAAGTTGTCTATCCAGGGCAGCAGGCCAAAGGAGAACAGGAACAGGACGACACACAGCAGCTTGGTGAAAGCCCTCCAAGGACACTCCAGGATCTGCCAGCTCTGGAACAGCTCAACAAACAGACAGGCCAGAATACCAAACTGAGAGCCCGCTGGACCAACCTGGGGAGGAAGGGAGAGCGGGAGTATATTTTACCTCAGCTCTGTAGGGTAGGTATCTACGGTACAGTGTCTCTACAGTATTTACCTCAGCTCTGTAGGGTAGGTATCTACGGTACAGTGTCTCTACAGTATTTACCTCAGCTCTGTAGGGGAGGTATCATGGTACAGTGTCTCTACAGTATTTACCTCAGCTCTGTAGGGGAGGTATCATGGTACAGTGTCTCTACAGTATTTACCTCAGCTCTGTAGGGGAGGTATCATGGTACAGTGTATCTACAGTATTTACCTCAGCTCTGTAGGGGAGGTAGCTCTGTAGGGTAGGTATCTACGGTACAGTGTCTCTACAGTATTTACCTCAGCTCTGTAGGGTAGGTATCTACGGTACAGTGTCTCTACAGTATTTACCTCAGCTCTGTAGGGTAGGTAGGTAGTGTCTCTGTATTTACCTCAGCTCTGGGGAGGTAGGTATCTACGGTACAGTGTCTCTACAGTATTTACCTCAGCTCTGTAGGGGAGGTATCATGGTACAGTGTCTCTACAGTATTTACCTCAGTACAGTGTCTCTACAGTATTTACCTCAGCTCTGTAGGGGAGGTATCATGGTACAGTGTATCTACAGTATTTACCTCAGCTCTGTAGGGGAGGTATCATGGTACAGTGTCTCTACAGTATTTACCTCAGCTCTGTAGGGTGTCTCTACAGGTATCTGTGGGGAGGTACAGTGTATCTACAGTATTTACCTCAGCTCTGTAGGGGAGGTAGCTCTGTAGGGTAGGTATCTACGGTACAGTGTCTCTACAGTATTTACCTCAGCTCTGTAGGGGAGGTATCATGGTACAGTGTATCTACAGTATTTACCTCAGCTCTGTAGGGGAGGTATCTACGGTACAGTGTCTCTACAGTATTTACCTCAGCTCTGTAGGGGAGGAAGATGGCACTGGCCAGGTTTCCAGTGATTCCAGAGACAATGTAGATGATAGAGATCCTCAGCCAGCCAGCCAGCTTCTCTAAGTCCCTCAGGATGGTCATCTGGAACAGCACAGACACCAGGCAGTGCAGGATCCTACACACACACACACACACACACACACACACACACACACACACACACACACACACACACACACACACACACACACACACACACACACACACACACACACACACACACACACACACACACACACACACACACACACACACACACACACACACACACACACACACACACACACACACACACACACATTATACATTATTAATGCGGGAGAAACCCTGAAAAAGACACAACACCATGACGGATGATTCTGGGGGAGTTCCAGTCTCACCCAGCATGGAGGAATAGAGAGAGCCAGAGTCTGTAGAACTGGTCTGGGATCTCAGGGTTGAGGAAAGGCAGCAAGCCACACACATCATCCAGACAGGCCACCTGGGAGCAGAGAGTAGCCTCTTCGTGGAAGTAGCCCTTCATAAAGTCACAGTACTCTCTGGACGTGATCTCACACCTGAACACATAACACATTACATTATTGCAACCCACACATAACCTTCTTACAACATTAACAAACAATAGCAGCCTGCACACACAACACACAGGATTACATCACAGCATCATCGCAACGACAATAGCTGCAGAGACAGAACAAACATAGTCCTTACCTCCCTTTGGTCCCGATGCAGCAGGGCCGTCCTGCGATGGCACAGTCTATGTGGGGGAGGTTAGTGTGGTTGCCTGGGTTGTACCTGGTACACACTGGCCACTTGGTGATGTCATCAGGCCACTCGTGAGGCGATACAGAGGCTGGCTCCAGGCAGATCCTGGAAGGAGAGGAACAGAGGAAAGAATGTTAGAGGAATAAAGGGAAGAGGAGATATAGAAGAAGAGAGGGACAGAGAGAAGCAGTCTATTACCTGGGGTCCTGGTGGCAGACTGAGCCGTGCTGACGGACCTTCCCCTTCAGGAGAGGAGCACTGGGGTGATGAGGCCACTTCACCCACACTGCTAGAGTAGACTGGAGAGAGAGAACAGGGGAGAGAGAAAGAGAGAGATGGAGAAACAGAGAGAGAGATGTATAGAGATTGAAAGAACAAGAGAGAGAGAGACAGACAGACAGAAACAACAGAGAGAGAGAGAGAGAGAGAGAGAGAGAGAGAGAGAGAGAGAGAGAGAGAGAGAGAGAGAGAGAGAGAGAGAGAGAGAGAGAGAGAGAGAGAGAGAGAGAGAGAGAGAGAGATATCAGATCTCGTAGGACGTTAACCAGTACAAGACTCTAACATTAGTCTAACATTAGTCTAACACCAGGGTGACTCACAGAGCACTCCTCCTGTGAAGTCTGGAGACAGCCGGAGCGGTCGTTCCTCACACAGCAGGCTGAGTCCCTCTCTCTTCTTCTCTTCTCCTGGATCAGGTCATGGACCTGCTGGTCCTGACGCATGCAGGGGGAGAACTTAGCCCCCAGGTGGATCAGCACCTCCTGCAGGCCAGGGGGAGGATGTGCAGTCAGAACACAGACAAGGTCTCATACTGTCGCTGACATTGAGGTTTAAATGATCAAATGAAGTCCATTCGCCTAAAAAAAAGCTACACTTACCGAATTTGGTCCCACCCAAAAGTTTTCTTGTTGCACAAACTTGACATTTTCATGAACACCTTTATTTCTCAATACCTAAACAGAGAGAGAGGGAAAATACCAAAGGGTTTACAAAGTCAAATACACAGACATACCGGATTCAAAGGATCGCTCATCACACAAGGCACAAGCTTCATAGCAATGACGATACACCCGCCACTGTAACTTGTAGAACCCAAACTACAGTATAAAACAATCGGTGTACTGACCGAGTCGACAGTCTCGTGCTGGGAGAAGCCAACAGGGGCAATGCCGTACAGACTCACAGTCAACATGGTGATCAACAGGTGGACAAACATGATCCAGTAGGTGAAGAAAGGCCTGCAGAGACACACAATATGAATAAGGTATCCCAGACAGTATACCAGCTTGCCTCCTCTGGTAGAAACAGTACCCCACTATGTCAGTGTGGGCTTCCCACTGAAAACAGCTGCAGCGACTGGGAGAACAGTTTGTAGTGTACACCTGCGTGCACCATTTTTCCCCACATGGAGCGCCGGGGACTCGGGAGTGAGTCACACAGTCCTGCTGTATCTAGAGGCCAGGTCAGCCAGAAGGAAAGGTGCTTTCATGTGAGTCATAGTACAGTAACGTTTGGGAACCACTGGTCTACACTATCCTGTGATGTCTCATGCTGTATCTTATCTGGGGCCAACTCAGACACAGCTGCTACCTCTGCTACGGCTGTGACTGGGCTCTTCTCCTGTAAATCGTAACATGTTAGACAAGTGACCATGTTACATGTAAAGTGCAACTATGTGACATTCCAGAGTTGAAGTCAATTGCACAGCCATGTAGCACATTTTGAATTTGAAATATAAATTGAAGAATCTGAAAATCCTCTAAGACAATAAAGTGTACCTGTGGTCATCCATGTCCTCTATCTGCCGCTGGACGAAGCTGTCGATGCGTTTGCGGTAGGTTCTGTTGGTGAGCCGTCCCACCATGCCGAGGCCGTAGGGCCTCTTCTCCCTGGCGAAGAGCTTCTTGACAGGCACTGTGATCCGCTGGCCCCGTCGCTGACCACTCACACTCACCACCTCCTGCTGCAGACGCACCTTGGGATGGACCAGAGACGGCCCAGGTTCTTTACCCTTACGCCAGCCTCTTTCTAGGGGTCTGTTGATCAATTGAGAGGTGGAGGGAGGAGGAGAGAGGGAGAGAGAGAGAGAAATAGAAAGAGAGAGAGAGAGACAGACAGAGAGAGAATGAGAAAGATATGGTAGCAAAGGAGAGAGAAAGGGTCAGAAGAGGGTGTGTGTTAGGTGAAAACAGGCTACAGTAGCAGCAACAACTTGTTTGTGTCTGTCTGTGTGTCTCTGTGTGTGTCTGTGTGTATGTCTGTCTGTGTGTGTGTGTTAAACTCACATCATTAGGTGACTCCTCTCCAGTTCGTTCTTGTCCAGGGCGCCACCTGTGAGGTCACTCTCACCTGCAGCTGTGTTAGACTCCTCCTCTTTAATGGCGGCCTCAGACGGAGAGTCAAACACATCGTCTGCATAGGTAGACAGCTCCTCATCTCCTCTCCTCAAACCATCCTGCATGGAGGAGAGGAGGAGGAGGAGGAAACGAGAGGAGAGGAGAAGATAGGAGGAGGAGGAGGAGCAGGAGAAGGAGGAGGAAACGAGAGGAGAATAGAAGAAGGGGGAGGGGGAGGAGGAGGAGGAGGAAACGAGTGGAGAGGAGAAGAAGGAGGAGAAGGAAATGAGAGGAGAGGAGAAGAAGGAGGAGGAGGAGGAAATGAGGAGAGGAGAAGAAGGAGGAGGAGGAGGAAACGAGTGGAGAGGAGAAGAAGGAGGAGAAGGAAATGAGAGGAGAGGAGAAGAAGGAGGAGGAGGAGGAAACGAGTGGAGAGGAGAAGAAGGAGGAGGAGGAGGAGGAGGAGGAAATGAGAGGAGAGGAGAGGAGAAGAAGGAGGAGGAGGAAACGAGAGGAGGAGGAGAAGAAGAAGGAGAAGGAAACGAGTGGAGCAGAGAAGAAGGAGGAGGAGAAAAAGGGTGAAAGGGTGTATGTGGTATCTGTACATGAATGTGTGATGGGACAGGTGTGTGTATGTTACTCACCCTGGCAAAGAAGGAGGTGTCCAGCTCATCAGGGAAATCCACTGTGTCGTCCTCCAGGAAACTCATTGGCATGAAGCTCCGCTTGCGACAGCGCTGGTCCCTCTCCCAAACCGTACGGCCCTGACACACACCATCATCACCGTCAATGTTATACCCTCTGTTATACATTTATTGCATGATAATATATTACTGTTGTGTGTGACAGGAAGACCATGACGGGTCAATTCCATTTAAATTCCGTCAGTAGGAAGTAAATTACATTTAAAATAGAAATGGAATTGACCCCAACCCGAAATCAAGAACATACCAAGTAAACAAAGGGTAGACAGTGTCCCCAGACAAAACGACACAAATGATTGTCCTCTCTGGCTTCTGACAACCAGCTGTGAACAGTGGCCATGATGATTATGATGCTTTGACCTCAGGAGGCGGGATTAGCCCTGTATCATTCAATGTTCCAGTTCCAGAACACACAACACTCTACTGGATAACACACCAGACACACAGCTGAGCCTTCTGACTGGAGGACAGGACTGACAGCAGTGTTATCCTACTGCCATCTGTTAATGGGGTTCGGGACATGGACCAGCCCCCCTCCCCCCCAACGCTGCCTGACACCACAGGACATGGAGATCTATCTGTACACCCCACCACCCTGCCTGACACCACAGGACATGGAGATCTATCTATCTGTACCCCCCACCACCCTGCCTGACACCACAGGACATGGAGATCTATCTATCTGTACCCCCCACCACCCTGCCTGACACCACAGGACATGGAGATCTATCTGTACCCCCACCACCCTGCCTGACACCACAGGACATGGAGATCTATCTGTACCCCCCACCACCCTGCCTGACACCACAGGACATGGAGATCTATCTGTACCCCCCACCACCCTGCCTGACACCACAGGACATGGAGATCTATCTATCTGTACCCCCACCATCCTGCCTGACACCACAGGACATGGAGATCTATCTATCTGTACCCCCATCACCCTGCCTGACACCACAGGACATGGAGATCTATCTATCTGTACCCCCCACCACCCTGCCTGACACCACAGGACATGGAGATCTATCTGTACCCCCCACCACCCTGCCTGACACCACAGGACATGGAGATCTATCTGTACCCCCACCACCCTGCCTGACACCACAGGACATGGCGATCTATCTGTACCCCCCACCACCCTGCCTGACACCACAGGACATGGAGATCTATCTATCTGTACCCCCCACCACCCTGCCTGACACCACAGGACATGGAGATCTATCTATCTGTACCCCCCATCACCCTGCCTGACACCACAGGACATGGAGATCTATCTATCTGTACCCCCCATCACCCTGCCTGACACCACAGGACATGGAGATCTATCTATCTGTACCCCCCATCACCCTGCTAGTGGAGTTAAAGCAGTGTTCATTGACCAGGGTCATATCTGACAGACAGCTTCACCAAGTGGCGTTAAAGCAGTGTTCATTGACCAGGGTCATATCTGACAGACAGCTTCACCAAGTGGCGTTAAAGCAGTGTTCAGTAACCAGGGTCATATCTGACAGACAGCTTCACCCAGTGGAGTTAAAGCAGTGTTCAGTAACTAGGGTCATATCTGACAGACAGCTTCACCCAGTGGAGTTAAAGCAGTGTTCAGTAACTAGGGTCATATCTGACAGACAGCTTCACCCAGTGGAGTTAAAGCAGTGTTCAGTAACTAGGGTCATATCTGACAGACAGCTTCACCCAGTGGAGTTAAAGCAGTGTTCAGTAACTAGGGTCATATCTGACAGACAGCTTCGCCCAGTGGAGTTAAAGCAGTGTTCAGTAACTAGGGTCATATCTGACAGACAGCTTCACCCAGTGGAGTTAAAGCAGTGTTCAGTAACTAGGGTCATATCTGACAGACAGCTTCACCCAGTGGAGTTAAAGCAGTGTTCAGTAACCAGGGTCATATCTGACAGACAGCTTCACCCAGTGGAGTTAAAGCAGTGTTCAGTAACCAGGGTCATATCTGACAGACAGCTTTACCCAGTGGAGTTAAAGCAGTGTTCAGTAACCAGGGTCATATCTGACAGAAATTTCCCAGTGGTGATTTAGTTAGATCAAAGCAGTGTCTGGAAGTCTTATACTGTATCTGCTGAAGTATCAGGGATGATTCATCAATAGTAAGAATCATGCAGGGAACACATGAACGCATCTGTTCCCTGAACACACACACACACACACACACACACACACACACACACACACACACACACACACACACACACACACACACACACACACACACACACACACACACACACACACACACACACACACACACACACACACACACACACACACACACACACACACACACACACACACTCTCTGATTCTTGCCTCTGACACACTGTCTGTGCGACACACACCTTGACCAGCGCGGCGGTGGCCTTGAAGCTCATGACAGCGACAGACTCTCGTTTGCGTCTCCGTGGTAACCTGTTGAGTGCAGAGCGCGAGCTGGAGAAGGAGCAGAGAGAGGTGGCACCAGGGGTGAAGGGAGTCTGTGGTACGCTGTAACCATCTACCTCCTCCACCAGGCGAAATGCACGGCCACGCGCCAGGGGGTCCACAATCTACACACACACACACACGCGCGCACACACACACGCACACACACACGCACACACGCACATGCACACGCACATGCACACACACAAAGACAGAGGCAGACACTGTAATGTCCGATACTGTAGTAAACAGCACGGAGGCAAGTATATTATTTGATGTTATTTAGTGGTGAACTCACATGCTAAGTGGCTACATGACAGGTCAGGTTCACAGGCATAACAATACGCAGGTTACCATAGTGATGGACCTATAATAGTTACTCCATGTATTAATACGCATCACATAGGAAAAATATTACCCGAAATAAGCAAAATATACATTCTGATATCTCTATTGAATTGTATTGAATAATGTCATTATTCCAAAGGGAGGGATAGGATTGATATTAGTAAAGTACACTACACATCACAACACCACACGACACATGCAGAGATGTATGGCAAGCTCCTAACATCCTAAACAGTAAGAGTTAGAGGAAGAAAGCCAGTCTGTCTGTGGGTGGCGCTGCCCTACCCTCTGCATGCCATAGGGGTGGTGGTGTGGGCGGAGGTAGAGGGGTGGTGGGGTCTCAGTGCTGGTCAGAGACAGGTTGTCCTGGTTGGACAGCTCCATCTCCCTCATCACCTGGGCCTTGAGACGGCCGTAGCGCAGGTTGCAGTGCTGCAGGCTCTTCCTCCGCCATCGCTGGGTGCTGTCGTTTTCCTTACTGACCCCGAACCAGGCTGCCGTACCCCTGAGGGGACAGAGACAGAGGTTAGAGCAAGGCGAATCTCCATTCAGGGATGTTCTTGGTTACTGATAGTTGGTTGTAACAGTTTAAATAGAGTTAAAAGAGACAGTATTTGGGTTGAGTGTGGGCTCGTCTTTGCAGAGAGTGTACAGAAAAGGCAGAAACAGATTACAATAGCAACCCAGGCACGGCAGTGGGTTTCTCGTTTATTTGTGTACGGAACGAGGCCATTTGGAGTACCATGTGAGTGTGTGTTCCCCCACTCCCCAGCCCCACAGTTTCAAACCCTAACCCAGTGTAAAGCCGGAGACATTTGGAGGGACTGACCGGGCCAGAGCATTAGTGTTGTGCATCACCACTCAGTCAAACAATGACAAGAGTACAGCAGGATTACAACAGTTCTACTCACACAGACAGGAAGTCAACTGCAGTTGACAAATATGTGCCTCGACATGCCACTCACACAAAACCATGCTCAGACTCACACATTAAAACCCTAATGGATACACACGAGCACGTTCACACACTCATAAAACCCAGTGACAAACAGTGCAAGCCCTCGTTCTTCTTTTAGTGCATAGTGAATGAGCTGATGTTCTCTGTTAGTCCTGGGCAGACAGCCAGCCCCCTGGTGGACCTCTGGGTTTGTAGGAGCGTCCCATAGTGGATGGGGAAAGTGTTCTGTGAAGAAGCAGGATGTGGGTTGGGGAGTAGCAGACACTCAGTAATAAAACAGTCTCCATCATTAGAGAGAAACCAGCCAGCTGGGGAAGCCTTTTAAGGCTGCGCACCGCCAGGGGAGAGAGGGAGGGAAGTGCCACACTGATTCTTGTCCTCCCGGGAGGCAGGAATGTTTTAAGAGGGGTCACAAGTTTGGGTTGGGAGGGTTTAGGAGGGTTGGGGGGGTAGATTGAGTGTTGGTGATTCACAAAGAGAGGCTCTCAGGGTAGCAGGATTATTATAAACACCACAGAAGAAGAAAACAGAGTGACACATCCATTTTTACTGAAACAGACTGTGTGAGATAAGGTTCTGGGAAGACTCATACCCTCTGTAGAAGGTTGTTTCTAGGAAAATAAACACCTTGACTCATTAGGCTACAAACCTAGTGTGTGTGTGTGTGTGTGTGTGTGTGTGTGTGTGTGTGTGTGTGTGTGTGTGTGTGTGTGTGTGTGTGTGTGTGTGTGTGTGTGTGTGTGTGTGTGTGTGTGTGTGTGTGTGTGTGTGTGTGTGTCTTCACGTTTGCCTGTGTGTGTTTGAGCAGCTAGATCACCAGTGGTACAAGTCAGTATTCAGTAGAGACCATCCAAATCAACAGCTATAGCCAGTAGAGTCCATCCAAATCAACAGCTATAGCCAGTAGAGTCCATCCAAATCAACAGCTATAGCCAGTAGAGACCATCCAAATCAACAGCTATAGCCAGTAGAGTCCATCCAAATCAACAGCTATAGCCAGTAGAGACCATCCAAATCAACAGCTATAGCCAGTAGAGACCATCCACATCAACAGCTATAGCCAGTAGAGTCCATCCAAATCAACAGCTATAGCCAGTAGAGTCCATCCAAATCAACAGCTATAGCCAGTAGAGACCATCCAAATCAACAGATATAGCCAGTAGAGACCATCCAAATCAACAGCTATAGCCAGTAGAGACCATCCACATCAACAGCTATAGCCAGTAGAGTCCATCCAAATCAACAGCTATAGCCAGTAGAGTCCATCCAAATCAACAGCTATAGCCAGTAGAGACCATCCAAATCAACAGCTATAGCCAGTAGAGACCATCCACATCAACAGCTATAGCCAGTAGAGTCCATCCAAATCAACAGCTATAGCCAGTAGAGTCCATCCAAATCAACAGCTATAGCCAGTAGAGACCATCCACATCAACAGCTATAGCCAGTAGAGACCATCCACATCAACAGCTATAGCCAGTAGAGTCCATCCAAATCAACAGCTATAGCCAGTAGAGTCCATCCAAATCAACAGCTATAGCCAGTAGAGTCCATCCAAATCAACAGCTATAGCCAGTAGAGACCATCCACATCAACAGCTATAGCCAGTAGAGTCCATCCAAATCAACAGCTATAGCCAGTAGAGACCATCCACATCAACAGCTATAGCCAGTAGAGACCATCCACATCAACAGCTATAGCCAGTAGAGACCATCCAAATCAACAGCTATAGCCAGTAGAGACCATCCACATCAACAGCTATAGCCAGTAGAGACCATCCAAATCAACAGATATAGCCAGTAGAGACCATCCAAATCAACAGCTATAGCCAGTAGAGACCATCCAAATCAACAGCTATAGCCAGTAGAGACCATCCACATCAACAGATATAGCCAGTAGAGACCATCCAAATCAACAGATATAGCCAGTAGAGACCATCCAAATCAACAGCTATAGCCAGTAGAGACCATCCAAATCAACAGCTATAGCCAGTAGAGACCATCCAAATCAACAGATATAGCCAGTAGAGACCATCCAAATCAACAGCTGTAGCCAGTAGAGACCATCCAAATCAACAGCTGTAGCCAGTAGAGACCATCCACATCAACAGCTATAGCCAGTAGAGACCATCCAAATCAACAGCTGTAGCCAGTAGAGACCATCCAAATCAACAGCTGTAGCCAGTAGAGACCATCCAAATCAACAGCTATAGCCAGTAGAGACCATCCAAATCAACAGCTATAGCCAGTAGAGACCATCCACATCAACAGCTATAGCCAGTAGAGACCATCCAAATCAACAGCTATAGCCAGTAGAGACCATCCAAATCAACAGCTATAGCCAGTAGAGACCATCCAAATCAACAGCTATAGCCAGTAGAGTCCATCCAAATCAACAGCTATAGCCAGTAGAGACCATCCAAATCAACAGCTATAGCCAGTAGAGACCATCCACATCAACAGCTATAGCCAGTAGAGACCATCCAAATCAACAGCTATAGCCAGTAGAGACCATCCAAATCAACAGCTATAGCCAGTAGAGACCATCCACATCAACAGCTATAGCCAGTAGAGTCCATCCAAATCAACAGCTATAGCCAGTAGAGACCATCCACATCAACAGCTATAGCCAGTAGAGACCATCCAAATCAACAGCTATAGCCAGTAGAGACCATCCAAATCAACAGCTATAGCCAGTAGAGACCATCCACATCAACAGCTATAGCCAGTAGAGACCATCCAAATCAACAGCTATAGCCAGTAGAGACCATCCACATCAACAGCTATAGCCAGTAGAGACCATCCAAATCAACAGCTATAGCCAGTAGAGACCATCCACATCAACAGCTATAGCCAGTAGAGACCATCCAAATCAACAGCTATAGCCAGTAGAGACCATCCACATCAACAGCTATAGCCAGTAGAGACCATCCAAATCAACAGCTATAGCCAGTAGAGACCATCCAAATCAACAGCTATAGCCAGTAGAGACCATCCAAATCAACAGCTATAGCCAGTAGAGACCATCCAAATCAACAGCTATAGCCAGTAGAGACCATCCAAATCAACAGCTATAGCCAGTAGAGACCATCCACATCAACAGCTGTAGCCAGTAGAGACAGAAACTACTGCTATTATTCCACTACCAGAGGCAAATGCGTAGCTTTGGCAGAGACATTTAGTGACGGTTTTACATCCTTATTTACATCACACTGATCAGCGCTATCGGTGCAATTTCCCATGTTGGTCACTTTACAGAACCTAACATCATAAAAACAAGCATCCCTCAGCTAAAACAAATAAAAAGATAAATGGCTCCTTTGTAAAATACTTTCAGTGATCTCTCTCCTCTAATCTCCTTTCCCTCAACCTTTCTCCCACCCACCCTCCCTCTCTCTCACTTCTTTCCTCTTCCCGACTCCTTCCATCTCTTCTGTTTCCCCCCTATCCTCTACCCAGTTCCACACTGTCTTACCTGTCCAGCACCCTCCCCCATTCCATTCCAACAGACTAAAGTACCCCCACCTGTATCTCCATCTTCCCACCTGTATCTCTATCTCCCCACCTGTATCTCCATCTTCCCACCTGTATCTCCATCTTCCCACCTGTATCTCCATCTCCCCACCTGTATCTCCATCTTCCCACCTGTATCTCCATCTCCCCACCTGTATCTCCATCTCCCCACCTGTATCTCCATCTTCCCACCTGTATCTCCATCTTCCCACCTGTATCTCCATCTTCCCACCTGTATCTCCATCTTCCCACCTGTATCTCCATCTTCCCTCCTGGATTTTCCCTCTCCAGCTGTCTGATCCTCAGTGGGAACAGATCAACAGATCTACTGTCTATGAATCTCTGTTCCCACCTCCCTAAAATACTTTTACAAGCCTCTCCCTCTTTTCCTTCCTTGACCTCTCTCTCTCTCTCTCTCAATTCAATTCAGTTCAAGGGGCTTTATTGGCATGGGAATCATAACATTGCAAAAGCAAGTGAAGTAGATAATATACAAAAGTGAAATAAACAATAAAAATGAGCAGTAAACAGAAGTTCCAAAATAATACAGACATTACAAATGTCATATTATGTATACGTATGTATATGCAGTGTTGTAACAATCTGCAAATGGTTAAAGTACAAAAGGGGAAATAAATAAGCATAAATATGGGTTGTATTTACAATGGTGTTTGTCCTTCACTGGTCGCCTTTTTCTTGCGGCAACAGGTCACAAATCTTGCTGCTATGATGGCACACTATGGTATTTCACCCAGTAGATATGGGAGTTTATCAAAATCGGGTTTGGTTTGTTTTTGAATTCTTTGTGGATCTATGTAATCTGAGGGAAATATGTGTCTCTAATATGGTCATACATTTGTCAGGAGGTTAGGAAGTGCAGCTCAGTTTCCACCTCATTTTGTGGGCAGTGAGCACATAGCCTGTCTTCTCTTGAGAGCCAGGTCTGCCTACAGCGGCTTCTCTCAATAACAAGGCTATGCTCACTGAGTCTGTACATAGTCAAAGCTTCCCTTAAGTTTGGGGCAGTCACAGTGGTCAGGTATTCTGCCACTGTGTACTCTCTGTTTAGGGCCAAATAGCATTCTAGTTTGCTCAGGTTTTTTGTTAATTCTTTCCAATGTGTCAAGTAATTATCTTTTTGTTTTCTCATGATTTGTTTGGCTCTAATTGTGTTGCTGTCCTGGGGCTCTGTGTCTGTTTGTGTTTATGAACAGAGCCCCAGGACCAGCTTGCTTAGGGGACTCTTCTCCAGGTTCATCTCTCTGTAGGTGATAGCTTTGTTATGGAAGGTTTGAGATTCGCTTCCTTTTAGGTTGTAGAATTGAACGCCTCTTTTCTGGATGTTGATCAATTGCGGTTATTAGCCTAATTTTACTCTGTATGCATTATTTGGTGTTTTACGTTGTACACAGAGGACATTTTTGCAGAATCCTGCATGCAAAGTCTCAATTTGGTGTTTGTCCCATTTAGTGAATTCTTGGTTGGTGAGCAGATCCCAGACCTCACAACCATAAAGGGCAAAGGACTCTACGACCGATTCAAGTTTTTTTAGCCAGATCCTAATTGGTATGTCAAATTTTATTTTCCTTTTGATGGTATAGAGTGCCCTTGCCTTGTCTCTCAGATTGTTCACAGCTTTGTGGAAGTTACCTGTGGCGCTGATGCTTAGGCCAAGGCATGTATAGTTTTTTGTGTGCTCTAGGGCAATGGTGTCTAGATAGAATTTGCTGTTAATGATCATGCAGAGGATTTCCCCAAGGTTGCTGTTGACACATATCCCACGTTAGTTATTGGTCAAATATACTGTTAACATTTTCTACTGACAAATTTACACCTTCACTATTACAGTGGAACGTTTTGTCCAGGAAGTTGGTTGCCTAGAAGGGATTGAATTTGTTGTTACCTAATTGTTTTTTTGGTAGGTCTCCACACTATATTCCTTCCATCAATAGCATTTCTTGATATTACTCAGTTCCTTTGGCTTTGATGCCTCATGATTGAGTATTGCTCTGTTCAAGTAGACTGTGATTTTGCTGTGGTCTGATAGGGGTGTCAGTGGGCTGACTGTGAACGCTCTGAGAGACTCTGGGTTGAGGTCAGTGATAAAGTAGTCTACAGTACTACTGCTAAGAGATGAGCTATAGGTATACCTACCATAGGAGTCCCCTCGAAGCTTACCATTGACTATGTACATACCCAGCGTGCGACAGAGCTGCAGGAGTTGTGACCTGTTTTTGTTGGTTGTGTTGTCATAGTTGTGCCTAGGGGGGCATATGGGGGAGGGAATGCTGTCACCTGCAGGCAGGTGTTTGTCCCCCTGTGTGCTGAGGGTGTCAGGTTCTTGTCCGGTTCTGGCATTTAGGTCATTACAGACTAGTACATGCCCCTGGGCCTGGAAATGATTGATTTCCCCCTCCAGGATGGAGAAGTTGTCTTCATTAAAGTATGGGGATTCTCGTGGGGGGATATAAGTAGCACACAGGAGGACATTTTTCTCTGTTAAGATAATTTCCTTTTGAATTTCTTGCCAAATGTAAAATGTTCCTGTTTTAATTCATTTAATGGAGTGAGTTTGGTCTATACTATATTGATCTGTTGCTCCTGTGTTAAGTGTTGGGTCTGCGTTTGAGAGCGCTGTCCTTTAGAGTCCGGGCAAAGGTGGGCACTGCTGCCTTGTATAGGTGGACCTGGTCATAAAGGCTGTTCAAGTCCAGGGTGGAGTGGTGGGCCAGGAAAATATTGGGTTTTGAGGCACAGTCACAGGAAATACTTGCGTTTACCCGCTGTTTGGTAGCAGGGTGGAAGACTTTTCGTGGTAGCAGGGTGGAGATAACCACTTGTGCATTGGGGAAAGTAGAATAAGCTTTTTCAATCACACCCTTTCCTGCTGTGCTCTCAGGTCATTTGTGTATTATTATGTGGCTAGGTGAACCTAGTTGGTCCTCAGACAGAAGGTCGAGGGTGTTTGGACACCAGAGTTTAGATACACTCTGTTTGGGAGAAAAAAATAAATATATAATGTATATATTTCCCATTGGAGTCCATAAGTAGAACAATCTGTGTCTTGTGTATTTCCTCAGTGGGTGTGTGTGTGGGGGGGGGGGTTGTCAGGAGGGCTAACAGGGTGCTCAGAGGGGGTGAGAGCCGCTGGACTTGGGGTTCTTCATTTGTCTGTTCTGCTGTGGCGTCGACGCTATGGTCAGGGTCTGGTGTGGACTGTTCTGCTGTGGTGTCAAGACTTTTGTCGGGAGCTGAGGTGGGCTGTTCTGCTGGCTTCTCTGTGGGGGTAGCCACCTCTCTAGTGGGTTGTTCTCTGGCACACGCCATCCCCCTCAACCTCTCCTTCAGCAGTCTGATCCTCTCCTCTAGTGCTCTGTTATTCTCCTGCTCCTGATTTGTATCCTGTTGAAGTTGTCTCACCACAGTCCAGAGTGCAGATATGTCTCTCTCCACCTCCAGCTCTCTGGGTCTGGTTAAGGGCGTGTTGTTGTGCTGGACTGTTGTCTGGGTCTGTGCTGACTGGAGTGTAATCACCTGCTGTTCCAGCTCCACCTGCCTTACCACCAGCTGGGGAAATGTATCCTTCATTTCAATGAGGGAGTAGTACTCTGTGTTGGGTGGTTGACTTTCCGCTTGGGGTTGCTCGTCTGTGTGGTTATATAACGTCTGGTCCTACCCGCTCGGGGTGGGGGTATCTTTCTCAAGGGAGAGCTTCTCCTGCTCATCTAATTCTTTGATTAGGTGAAAGTCCAGAGGAAACTGCTTGGGGTTGTCCTGTACCAATACTGTTCCAGACTTCTAGAGATTTATATTAGCTGACTCAGAGTCCTCGTTGTCTAGTATCCTGAGTTTTCACCCCTCGTAAACACCCCCCCCCCCCTTAACAGAGGGTTAGTGTGCTACCGGGGCAGGTTAGTGTGCTGCCGGGGCGGCAGGGTAGCCTAGTGGTTAGAGCGTTGGACTAGTAACCGGAAGGTTGCAAGTTCAAACCCCCGAGCTGACAAGGTACAAATCTGTCGTTCTGCCCCAGGCAGTTAACCCACTGTTCCTAGGCCGTCATTGAAAATAAGAATTTGTTCTTAACTGATCTTGCCTGGTAAAAAATAAAAAATAAATAAATAAATAGATAGTGGGTTAACTGCCTTGCCTGCCAGAGGATGGTTTGTGTGGAAGGTGAGGTTGCTGATGTTCCCAAATCTTATAATAGTCAGCAAGAAGTGTCTCTTGTTTTTCCGTAAGGAGCATCATTTTGTGCTGTTTTTGTGTCTTATCATTCTTCACATAGGGCTTTGACACCTCTCACTTGACATGTCAGTGCTAATTGTTGTATCAAGCTTGGAAGCCTTCATTTACCATTCAGTCCTTATAAAGTAATGTCATGTATTTCTCTCCCTCTCTCTCCCTCCCTCTCTCTCCTCCTCCCTCCCCCTCTCTCCCTCTTTTTGGGGAGTGTATGTAAATGTAAACAGGCCAATACTCCCACTAACATACCGGCACTTCTCAGGAAGAGAGATTAGAAGGACATAAAGAAACGAGGGAGGTTGTACATGTCAGACAGAGGAGGGAGCCACAACAAACAGGACAAATCTATCTAGTAGACATATGTAAACATATGTTCCCCATGCCAATAAAGCCCTTAAGTTGAAATTGAATTGAACTGAGAGAAAGAGAACGCAACCAGGGTTGCAAAGTCCTGAACATTTTGCCTGAAAAGGTTAAGTGAGGTATTCTATGTGTTGTGTCTGGACCATGTTCTCAAGCGAATGCCTAGGCTTTAGCTCAGCAGGCTTACACAGTATTGTGGCACACGGATAACCCAGGGGTTCAAACTCAGTCAGTCACATACAGTATCATCATGTCTATGAATATAGCAACCTAGGTGTGACAATGGCTGTGTGTCAATAGAAAGTTAGCTGACATTCATATCAGCCTCTTACAGGCCTTGGCTTGTCATTACAGTGTCCCCTTGGCTTGTCATTACAGTGTCCTCTTGGCTTGTCATTACAGTGTCCCCTTGGCTTGTCCTTACAGTGTCCCCTTGGCTTGTCATTACAGTGTCCCCTTGGCTTGTCCTTACAGTGTCCCCTTGGCTTGTCATTACAGTGTCCCCTTGTCTTGTCATTACAGTGTCCCCTTGGCTTGTCATTACAGTGTCCCCTTGGCTTGTCATTACAGTGTCCTCTTGGCTTGTCATTACAGTGTCCCCTTGTCTTGTCATTACAGTGTCCCCTTGGCTTGTCATTAGAGTGTCCCCTTGGCTTGTCATTACAGTGTCCTCTTGGCTTGTCATTAGAGTGTCCCCTTGGCTTGTCATTAGAGTGTCCCCTTGGCTTGTCATTAGAGTGTCCCCTTGGCTTGTCATTACAGTGTCCCCTTGGCTTGTCATTACAGTGTCCCCTTGGCTTGTCATTAGAGTGTCCCCTTGGCTTGTCATTAGAGTGTCCCCTTGGCTTGTCATTACAGTGTCCCCTTGGCTTGTCATTACAGTGTCCCCTTGGCTTGTCATTAGAGTGTCCCCTTGGCTTGTCATTACAGTGTCCCCTTGGCTTGTCATTACAGTGTCCCCTTGGCTTGTCATTACAGTGTCCTCTTGGCTTGTCATTACAGTGTCCTCTTGGCTTGTCATTACAGTGTCCCCTTGGCTTGTTCTTACAGTGTCCCCTTGGCTTGTTCTTACAGTGTCCCCTTGGCTTGTGCTTACAGTGTCCCCTTGGCTTCTCCTTACAGTGTCCCCTTGGCTTGTCATTACAGTGTCCCCTTGGTGTGTCCTT
Organism: Oncorhynchus gorbuscha; assembly: GCF_021184085.1. Classification (NCBI taxonomy): domain Eukaryota; kingdom Metazoa; phylum Chordata; class Actinopteri; order Salmoniformes; family Salmonidae; genus Oncorhynchus; species Oncorhynchus gorbuscha. The sequence goes on from NC_060178.1 coordinate 92,621,236, forward strand.
ACAGTGTCCCCTTGGCTTGTCATTACAGTGTCCCCTTGGCTTGTCATTACAGTGTCCCCTTGGCTTGTCATTACAGTGTCCCCTTGGCTTGTCATTACAGTGTCCCCTTGGCTTGTCATTACAGTGTCCCCTTGGCTTGTTCTTACAGTGTCCCCTTGGCTTGTCATTACAGTGTCCCCTTGGCTTGTTCTTACAGTGTCCCCTTGGCTTGTCATTACAGTGTCCTCTTGGCTTGTCATTACAGTGTCCCCTTAGCTTGTTCTTACAGTGTCCCCTTAGCTTGTTCTTGGCGTGTCATTACAGTGTCCCCTTGGCTTGTTCTTGGCGTGTCATTACAGTGTCCCCTTAGCTTGTTCTTGGCGTGTCATTACAGTGTCCCCTTGGCTTGTCATTCCAGTGTCCCCATGGCTTGACCTTACAGTAATAAATAAGGCATTTATTTTTTTCCCTCGTCAATCTACACACAACACCCCACAATGACAAAGTGAGAACAGGTTTTTAGAAAATGTTGCGCATTTAGTAATAATAAAAAAAAGAAATGCCTTATTTACATAAGCATTCAGACCCTTTGCTATGAGAATCGAAATTGAGCTCAGGTGCATCCTGTTTCCATTGATCGTCCTTGAGATGTTTCTACAACTTGATTGGTGTCCAACTATCGTAAATTCAATTGATTGGACATGATTTGGAAAGGCAAACACCTGTCTATATAAGGTCCCACAGTTGACAGTGCACGTCAGAGCAAAAACCAAGCCATGAGGTCGAAGGAATTGTCCGTAGAGGCCCGAGACAGCATTGTGTTGAGGCACAGATCTGGGGAAGGGTACCAAAACATTTCTGCAGCATTGAAGGTCCCCAAGAACACAGTGGCCTCCCTCATTCTGAAATAGAAGAAGATTGGAACCACCAAAACTCTTCCTAGGCCAAACTGCGTAAACGGGGGAGAAGGTCCTTGGTCAGGGAGGTGACCAGGAACCCGATGGTCACTCTAACAGAGATCTAGAGTTCCTCTGTGGAGACGGTAGAGTGGTCAGACGGAAGCCACTCCTCAGTAAAAGGCACATGACAACCAGATTCAGACCACGAGTGTTATGTTCTTCTGTTTCTGTGTTGTTGTGGATTTGTATATGTGTGTATTTCAGGAAATTGCTTCCTGGATTCTAAGCAGCTGATTGGTCGGCCCAATCGCTGATTGGAGTTCTGATCCCTCCCTCTTGTCAGGGGATACAATTGTCTCGGCAATTACCAACACCTTCTCCAGCTTGATAAAAGCCAGTGTTCCTTTGTCAGAAGAGAGCTTCTTTTTATGTCTTGTGTTGATTGTTGTGGCGGTCAGTAAAAGTTTTGTGGATATTACTTTGTAGCCGGTCCTTCTAAGGTATGTGTATGACAATAGGAGTTAGTGTTTTTGGTTATTGAAATTTTTCACTTAAATTATTGGTAAATGATTCTGTTTCATTTGTTCCTGGGGGGGGGGGGGGGGGGGAGCACCTTGGAAGTGTTTAGGCAAGAGGCCTGCGGGCATACATAACCCGTAGTATTTAATCTGTCTATGCACACTAGGTAAGACCTGGGCAGACCACCCCCTGTATTTTGGTTAGTGTGCCAAGTGGTGCTAAAGGTTAGGTAAGTAGTGGTAATGCAGGTAAGGTAGGAGAGGGGACTCTTTCATTTTTACTTCTTTGCTTTGGTTCCATCCAGCCCCTTTTCCCCACTTTACCGTGTTAAGGAGGAATAAATTCCCCGTAAATGGTATGTTTCTCTGCCTCTGACGTCCTTCCCTGCACCTACGATCACATACTTCTTTTCACTCCACAGGGAGTTGAGATGTAGCGGTGTGCTGCATTCCCTCCTCCAAGAGGCGTACATAACATAACGGGGGCTCATCCGGTATCATTACATCCACAGGATCCCGCTGCTCTGAGCTCTCTGTGATTGGGGATTGAGGCGTTGTGAGTTTGGGTGACTTACTTCGTTACCGTGTGTTCAGTAGGCTGCTGTGTACAGAATGGCTGCCTCAGCCGTCTGTTGATCGGTTGGTGGGGTTGTGTAAAGTGCTAGTCAAGGACGGTTTAATGGGAAAAAAAATGATCTTGAAAGATGAGCAGAGGGAGGCTTCAGGAGAGGAGATGTGTAGACCTTCCGATGCCAAGTCGGAGGACGGCGCGAAGGGAAGGGTCGCCCCTTTACATTGCCCTGATTCAACCCTTTACCTTCTGCTTCAGGTGGATCAGACGGGACCGCTAGGGTAAAGGTGAGGCTGGTCCGTTTGGAAGTGCAGCTAAAAGATAAAGAGTGAGTTAGACAGCTGGAGATTTATTTAGAAATGAGGAAAATGGAAATAGAAGCCGACAACTGGAGCTTGACGCTGGCTCCAGTGCGACTCCACAACCTGCCCATCATCAAGCCCACTTTGAAGTGAGTAAAAATATTGGTTTAGTCCCTCCAGTTGATTCCTATTCCTCTGCGTTTGAGCTTGTGGCTGCTGTGCTGCATTGGCCTCTCAAGGTTTAGCCGCTCCTGTTGCAATGTAAATTGTCGAAGCTGTAGCCGCTCTCTCCCTGGAAGACAGTTTACAGGGCGATATTATTAAAACAACCACGTTGCGGGCTCATGAGTTGGTGCCTGAAGCTTATAGGCAGTGCTTCAGGAACCACAAAAAATCCTCTCACCGTACTTTTGTTGAGTTTGCTAGGGACAAATAGTCTCTATTTAATCGCTGGTGTTCAGCTAGCAAAGCTAACACCTTTGCTGATATTCGGGAGTTGATGCTGTTGAAGGATTTTAAAAGCAACCTGTCTGATAGAATTGTAGTTCATTTAAATGAACTGAAAGTGGCAACATTGGCCCAGGCAGCAGTGTTGGCAGATGAATACGCTTTGACACTCAAGACTGTGTTTGGTGTGCCTCGTTTTGAAGGCCGAAAGATTACGTCGTCAGTGTTGCATTCGGGTCATTTTTTTCCCTCCGACGACCCTAAGCCATCGCACGAAATCCGTGAATGTTTTTACTGTCACCAAAAGGGTCACGTGATTGCAGACTGCCCGGTTTTGAAAAATAAACCGAAACAGTCCCTATAACCATCCCTAAATTAAAAAGCGTGAGTTTAGTCCAGTCTGTGGCTCATCCGTTGGATCGACTTATTGATTCAGCATTTGGGAAACTGGATCCTATCTATGCTCCGTTGATCTATATCGGTTGTGTTTCCTCAACTGAAGAACAAGCTAATCAAAAGCCCATACAAATCTTATGAGACACTGGGGCGGCGCAGTCAGTAATCGTTACTGATGCTTTACCCTGGTCTCCTGAAACGTATTGTGGCTCGCATGTCATATTACAGGGGATAGAGACAAAAACCATATATGTACCATTACACTGGGTCCACTTAGTGTCAGACTTGGTATCAGGACGTTTCCGTGTTGGTGTAGTGTCTACAAGGGCAGTAAAAGGAGTCACATTGCTACTAAGGAACGATATCGCTGGTGGTAATGTGACTCCTGTGTTAGAAGTAGTACACAACCCAGAAATCAAAATTGCAGATTAAAAATTGGTTCAAGCATTTCCCCATGTTTTTCCTGCTTGTGTTAATGAGGGCACAATCTCGCATGCTGGGAAATGTGGTGGATTTGTCTGGTTCCATTTTTGAGAGTATTGAGGTAGAAGACTGCACCGAGTGGTCCTTCTGCAAGGCCGACGGTTTCCACCTTCCCTGCACCTACAGTCACATACTTTTTTTCACTCCAAGGGGAGTTGAGATGTAGCGGGGTGTTGCGTTCCCTCCACCAAGAGGCGTACGTAACAATGAGAAACAAGATTCTCTGGTCTGATGAAACCAAGATTGAACTCTTTGGCCTGAATGCCAAGCGTCACGTCTGGAGGAAACCTGGAACCATCCCTACGGTGAAGAATGGTGGTGGCAGCATTATGCTGTGGGGATGTTTTTCAGCTGCAGAGACTGGGAGACTATTCAGGATCGAGGGAAAGATGTACAGAGAGAAAAAGTACAGAGAGATCCTTGATGAAAACCTGCTCCTGAGCACGCAGGACCTCAGACTGGGAAGAAGGTTCACCTTCCAACAGGACAACGACCCTAAGCACACAGCCAAGACAACAAATGAGTGGCTTCAGGACAAGACTTTGAATGTTCTTGAAGGTTCCAGCCAGAGCACGGACTTGAAACCCATCGAACATCTCTGCAGAGACCTGAAAATGGCTGTGCAGCGACCCTCCCCATCCAACCTGACAGAGCTTGATAGGATCTGCAGAGAAGAATGGGAGAAACTCCCTAAATACAGGTGTGCCCAAGCTTGTAGCATCATACCAAAGAAGACTTGAGGCTGAAATCGCTGCCAAAGGTGTTTCAACAAAGTACTGAGGAAAGGGTCTGAATACTTATGATTACGTTTATTTTTGTTTTTTTTGTCAGAATTTCTAAACCTGTTTTTGCATTGTCATTATGGGTTATTGTGTGCAGATTAATGAGGGGGAAAACAACTATTTAATCTATTTTTTAAAAAGGCTGTAACATAACAAAATGTGGAAAAAGTCAAGGGGTCTGAATACTTTCCGAATGCACTGTACACAGACATGGAATCACTGGCCACTTTAATAATGGAATACAAGTCACTTTAATAATGTTTACATACTGCTTTACTCATCTCATATGTATATACTGTATTCTATTCTAATGGATTTTAGTCTAATATTTATATATTTCTTAATTCCATTCTTTTACGTTTAGATTTGTGTGTATCGTTGGGAATTGTTCGATATTACCGCACTGTTTGAGCTTGGAACACAAGCGTTTCCCTACACCCGCAATAACATCTGCTAAATATGTGTATGTGACCAATAATTTACCAATAACTCACAGTGTCCCCTTGGCTTGTCATTACAGTGCAATTGTACCAGGCTGCCATACAACTCTCCGACTGGAATCCAATTGGACCACACACGCATACACAAAATGGTGTGAAAGCCTGGCCAGCCCTTTAAAGTGATAGCTGTTTTTGGTGTTCGTCCACCGTCACTCTGTTAGCTGAACACACAAACCAGCTTTACAGAGCTCAGATGGATTCACAGTGGCTTTGATGTGCTCAAACTCTCATGGTAGGCCAGGTAAACGAGTAATTTCGTAATTGAGTGTGTGTAATTTTGTGAGTGTGTATGAGGGGTAATGAGTGGGACAAAGGTGTGTATGCATACTCTATGCGTCATGGAACGTCGTCAAGACGATGAAAACGTCTGTGATGTGTTGTTTGCTGTAGGGCAGGGGTGTCAAACTCATTCCATGGAAGTCCTGTTGTCTGCTGGTTTTTGGTTTTTCCTTTCAATTAAAACAACCAGGTGAGGGGAGGGGAGTTCCTTACTAATTAGTGACCTTAATTCATCAATCACGTACAAGGGAAGAGCGAAACCCTGCAGACACTTGGCCCTCCGTGTAATGAGTTTGACACGTGTGAGGAAGAGATTTTATCCTCAGTCACAGGTCACGTGACACCTTCAGGGGATTCATCCTCAGTCACAGGTCACGTGACACCTTCAGGGGATTCATCCTCAGTCACAGGTCACGTGACACCTTCAGGGGATTCATCCTCAGTCACAGGTCACGTGACACCTTCAGGGGATTTCTCAGTCACAGGTCATGTGACACCTTCAGGGGATTTATCTTCAGTCACAGGTCATGTGACACCTTCAGGGGATTCATCCTCAGTCACAGGTCATGTGACACCTTCAGGGGATTCATCCTCAGTCACAGGTCACGTGGCACCTTCAGGGGATTCATCCTCAGTCACAGGTCATGTGACACCTTCAGGGGATTCATCCTCAGTCACAGGTCATGTGACACCTTTAGGGGATTCATCCTCAGTCACAGGTCACGTGACACCTTCAGGGGATTCATCCTCAGTCACAGGTCACGTGACACCTTCAGGGGATTTCTCAGTCACAGGTCATGTGACACCTTCAGGGGATTTCTCAGTCACAGGTCATGTGACACCTTCAGGGGATTGATTTTCAGTCACAGGTCATGTGACACCTTCAGGGGATTGATTTTCAGTCACAGGTCATGTGACACCTTCAGGGGATTCATCTTCAGTCACGGGTCATGTGACACCTTCAGGGGATTCATCCTCAGTCACAGATCATGTGACACCTTCAGGGGATTCTAAAACGGTTGTATTAACACATGATCTTAACCTTTCTTTCCTTCATCCTACTCTCTTTCTCCAACTCCCTCTGTGTTTCTCTCTTCCTCCCACTCCCTCCTCTGTCTCTCTCTCTCTCTTACTTGATGATTTGTTTGGGGATGGACGAGCGGCGCCGGGTGACCAGTTTGGGGACACAGGAGCTCCTGCGGAGTACAGACACCAGTCGGGGGCCCTTCTGGCCCTTATTAGGGACCGTGTTGACCCGCCTGAAATGCACCTTCTTCCCACTACACACACCAGACAGGGGGAAGACGGGGAGGTAGGTAGGCAGAGAAGGAGAGAGAAGGAAAACATACAGAGAAAGGAGAGAGAATGGGAAGTAAAAGAGGGAAAATATCAATAAAAATAGTATAAAGTTCAGATCAGCTGGAAGAAGAGTTAGTCAGTAAAAGTTAGGGTTTAGAAAAGATATTCAGGGCATGCAGAAATCATAGTAGTGAGCAGTTAAGCAAGGATAGTGGATGGTGTGGTGTGTGAAGCAAACATGTGTGTGTGTGGTCTCACCTCTTGATGGTCTCTGTGATGGAGGGCTGGCGCTGCAGAGGGGGTCGGAGATAATTGCTGGGGTCAAAGGTTGCGATGCCTGATTGTGTGATCTCACAGGGCATGCTCACACTGTGCAGGAACCCCTGCCTCTTCACCGGCTGCAACACACACCAGACAACAAAAACGTATTTCTCCTCAATAGCTCAGTGGATTTACTGTAGCTGGTGTTGTAATGCATCTATTGAAACTGTATGTAGGCCAGATTACAGTACCTGTATGTAGGCCAGATTACAGTACCTGTATGTAGGCCAGATTACACCACCTCTATGTAGGCCAGATTACACTACATGTATGTAGGCCAGATTACAGTAACTGTATCTATGAATGTGTGTGCTGTACCTGTATAAATGTGTTTTCGGTGTCTATCGATTTGCATTGTATCTGTAACGTAAGGTGTGAGTGAGTAAGTGTCCAGAAAAGAGCCCTAACTTTCCACAACAAAGCCATCACCTACAGTGAAATTAACCAGGAGAATATTCCCCTAAACAAACTGGTCCTGGGGTTCTGTTCACAAACACAAACAGACCCCACAGAGCACCAGGACAGCAACACAATAAACCCAACCAAATCATGAGAAAACAAAAAGATAATTAATTACTTGACACATTGAAAATAATTTACAAAAACACTGAGCAAACTGGAATGCTATTTTGCCCTAAACAGACAGTACACAGTGGCAGAATATCTGACCACCGTGACTGACCCGAATTTAAGGAAATCTTTGACTATGTACAGAATCAGTGAGCATTGCCTTGCTTTTGAGAAAGGCTGACGTACGCAGATCTGGCTCTGAAGAGAAGACAGGCTATGTGCACACTGCCCACAAAATGAGGCGGAAACTGAGCTGCACTTCCTAACCTTCTGCCAAATGTAGGACCATATTAGAGACACATATTTCCCCCAGATCAAACAGATCCACAAAGAACTCAAAAACAAATCCAATGTTGATGCACTCCTTGGGGGAGGGGGATAAGTAAAGAAATAAAACAACAGTAAAAAGACATTTGAAAATAACAGTAGCAAGGCTACGTATATACAGAAAACCGGTTAGCAAGCGGTACCAGAGTGCCAAGTCTAGGACAAAAAGTATTCTCAACAGTTTTTACCCCCAAGCCATAAGACTCCTGAACAGGTAATCAAATGGTTATTATTGCATTATGTGCACCCCCCCCCCATCCCCTCTTTTACACTGCTGCTACTCTCTGTTTATCGTATATGCATAGTCACTTTCACTACACATTCATACTACCTCAATTGGCCCGACCAACATTGGCTAACCGGGCTATCTGCATTGTGTCCCACCCACCAACCCCTCTTTTACGCTACTGCTACTCTCTGTTCATCATATATGCATAGTCACTTTAACCATACCTACATGTACATACTACCTCAATAAGCCTCCATGCGATAGCAGAGAGAACAGTCTATGACTGGGGTGGCTGGGGTCTTTGACAATTTTTAGGGCCATCCTCTGACACCGCCTGGTGTAGAGGTCCTGGATGGCAGTGACCTGTATGCTCTCGTTGGCTGGTCCTCGCTATAAATTCGTCGCCAAACCCACTGGCTCCAGGTCATCTATAAGTCTTTTCTAGGTAAAATCCACCTTATCTCAGCTCACGGGTCACCATAGCAACACCCACCTGTAGCACGCGCTCCAGCAGGTATATTTCCCTGGTCATCCCCAAAGCCAACAACTCCTTTGGCCGCCTTTCCTTCCAGTTCTCTGCTGCCAATGGCAAAAATCACTGAAGTTGGTGACTTATATCTCCCTCACTAACTTTAAGTGTCAGCTGTCAGAGCAGTTTACCGATTGCTGTTGCTGTACACAGGCCATCTGTAAATAGCCCATCCAACTACCTTCCTCATCCCAGATTCCAAGAACACAGGATGAGATGTTACTATCCTTTGTGCAAGCACTTCCAAGAGTTAATGAACAGTGAGAGTGGTGAAATTTGGGTGTTTCGGCCTTTCACACTATACACCCTCCTCAAAGGCGGCCAGCGACAGGGTGATCAATCCTACGCTTGCGTCCCATTCCCAATTAGTCATAGGAGTTGCCTTGTTGTTGATAGCCAACATCCCATGGGACTATGCATGGCAGGGGCGTCCTCCTCCCTGAGTCAATCATTGTTGACCGCATACCTCCTGGCCCTCTCACTTCGGGGCCCAGTTGGGGTCTTTCCTCTTCATCCAGAGCCACTGACTGCTGCCTTCTGCCGCCTCTGATACAGCTTTGATTGCCGAACGCTGGCTCTGGCCCTTAATTCCCAGGTCTCTAAGCAGTCTGGTTGTAGATGTTGCCACAAAACCTCTGCAGCCCACCTCCACTGGTCGGACTTCTGTGTTCCAGCCATGATGCCGTGCTTCGGCAGCTAGATCAGCATAGCGCAGATGTTTTCGCTCATAAGCCTCATCTACTGAGTTTTCCCAGGGTACTGTGAGCTCAATGATGAAGACCTTATTGAGTGAACGGGACCAGAGCACCATGTCAGGTCTTAGGGTGGTGGTTGCGATCTCCGGAGGAAACACAAGTTGCCGGCCAATGTCAGCTAGCATTTTCCAGTCACGGGCCAAGCGCAGCTGGTCTCGCTCTAATGGTGTAGAGCCGCTCTTCAGGTGGTTTAGCCCCTTCGCGGACAAAGTTTGTCCGTAAGGAGTGTGATGCTGCTGTGGGTGGTAGGGAGTTGGTGGCAGCTCGCTTGTCCTCCAGGGCGGACGCAAGGTTTTTAAGGACTTGGTTGTGACGCCAAGTGTAGCGTCCTTGGGCGAGGCTTGTTTTACAGCCTGTGAGAATGTGCCTGAGGTTGGCTGGCATAGAACAGAGGGCACAGTCCGGATCTTCACCATACCATTGGTGAAGATTAACTGGTGTTGGAAGGACGTCATATGTTGCTCTGATGGAAAAGCTCAACCGCCTCGCTTCCATGGCCCACAGATCCTTCCAGCTGATCTTCCTCTTCTCCACACTGTCCCATCAAGTCCACTGTCCCTGTTTGGCAAGAGAGACTGCCTTGGCCCACCATGCAGCCTCCTCCTGATGGCGTACTTCCTGCACTACCATCTTCCGCCGCTCTGGTGCAGTGGCCTTACTCCAAGCAGCACGGCTAGTTAGCCCAAGGCCTCCTCTCCCTTGCTGAACATGACCCACAATGTCAGAATGTCTGAGGGCTGCTGTTGCCTCCTGGACTGCTTTTCCTGGCCACCATTTGCGCCCAGTTGCCAAGGTCGGCGCGTTGTTGCTCACCACTGGGTCTCGAGATTCATTCAGTGTCATTTGGAGCCTGGTTTTTGCACACTTGAATTCCTCTGTTAGACTGGTGAGGGGCAGCTTGAGGACACCATCTCCATAGAGGCCTATGGTGGTAAGGCATCGTGGAACTCCAAGCCACTTCTTTAAGTAGCCTGTGACTCCTCTTTCCATCTTCTCCACTGTTGAGATTGGAACCTCATACAGTGCTAAGGGCCACAACACCCGGGATAGGAGACCAAACTGCAGACACCAGGCCTTTAACTTTCCAGGTAACTGGGTGTTGTCGATGGACTGTAGGCTACTACTGATGTCTTTGCGCAGCTGTTGCACCTGGTCTTTGTCCTTCAGGCTTGGATCATACCACCTTCCAAGACTTTTTACCGGCTGCTCACACTGTTGAGATTTGGTCATCTCCGATGAAGAATTTCAGGTCAGAGAGTACTCCCTTCACAATCGAGATGCTGCGTGACTTGGATGGTTTAATCTTCATACGGGCCCAGCTGATGTTCTCCTCAAGTTTTCTGAGCAGTCTCCTGGTGCATGGGACAGTGGTGGTCAATGTTGTAATGTCGTCCATGTAGGCTCTGAGTGGAGGGAGGCGGAAACCAGAGTCGACTCGCTGTCCACCAGCAACCCATTTTGAGGATCTGATGATAACCTCCATTGCCATTGTGAATGCCAACAGAGAAATGGTACATCCCGCCATTATACCTACATTCAGGCACTGCCATGAGGTGGTGAACTCTGAGGTGGTGAAGCAGAACTGCAGATCCTGGAAGTACGACTTCACCAGGTTTGTGATGGTGTCCGGTATGTGGAAAAATCTGAAGGCAGACCACAGGAGTTCATGGGGCACAGAGGAACATTGGCGAGGTTCGAGGAAGACTACATGGATTTTTTCTCCACCTTGGCCATTTGGATCTGGCACAGAGCCAAATGCATTGGCGAGGTTCGAGGAAGACTACATGGAGTTCCCTTTTCTCCACCTTGGCCATTTGGATCTGATGCCAGATCATGCTGGAATGTTCCAAGCAGCCAGAGAACCCTGATATTCCTGCCTTCTGTACAGATGTATCGACGTACGCATTCCTTTGTAGGTACTCGGCCATCCTCTGGGCAATGACCCTAAAGAAGATTTTTCCCTCGACATTCAGTAAGGAGATTGGGTGGAATTGGCTGATGTTCACTGCATCCTTCTCCTTAGGGATCAGGACCCCGCCTGCCCTACGCCACACTTTGGGTATTATCTTCTTCTGCCAAGCTGTTCTCATAAGCCTCCAGAGGAACCTCAGGACGTCTGGTGTGTTCTTATACACTTTGTACGGGACTCCATTTGGCCCCGGGCCTGATGCTGTTCTTGCCCGTCGAACTGTGTCTTCCACCTCTTTCCATGTCGGAGGGCTGGTCTCAATATGATGTTCCGGGGGTTCAATGGGTGGGATATCTGATGGGATGGCCAGATGTTCATGTCGCTTTGAGTCAAAGTTTGTTGTTCTCAGGTGCTCCTCTAGGTCTTTCTTTGTTGTTTTTAGAGCTCCACTTTTTTCTTTTTTGAAGAGACTTTTAAGGAACTTGAAGGGATCTTTATAGAATCGAGTTCTAGTTTGTTCTTTTTTTCCTTCTGCGTTTCCGTAGGTTCTCTGCTCTACGGAGGGATGCCAACCGGGTTTTGATGTCAGCCTGAAGTGCCTCTATGCCCTCCTTTTCCACTTCCGAGGCCTTCTTCCACTGTTTCTTAAGCTGCCGCCTTTCTTGAACGAGGCGCTTGATTTCTTGTTGCCTCCTGGAAACTGGTGGGGTTGGAACCTTTCTCCCGCCTTTTTATTTCCGCGTCTTCCACTCCAAATCTTTCTGTCCCGTACTCATAGATGATGTCCCCCATCCTCTCCAACTTCTTCTCCACTGTGCCTCGAAGGGTTTCTCGAGGGTAGACGTGTTTTAAGCGGTCCGTTCAGGGAGCTTTTGATCTTCTAAAAGAACGCTTTTACCCCATAAGAACCTTGACGTGTTCCAGTCTGACGAGGTCGCCTGTCGCCATCTGAGCGCAACTATGATGTGGGTAATCGTTCGCCATCCGCTTAGAATGGTTGAGGGGGCGTTCCTTTGTCGTTTGGACAGACCATAAGGTCAGTATTCACTGTTTCCCACAACTTCTTGTCACTGGCGCCAGGCCATTTTACATACGGTCTGTGCCCTGGTAGTCTCCTCTCGACTGCAGGTCTGGGAGGCTGGGTGAGTTCCACTCCTGTTGTTGGTTCCACCTCAGTTGCTACTTCGGTGCTTGAGTTTACGTCCTCCATGACAGTGGTACTGATGCACTGCAAACTATGGTTTGCGTCCAGTTGCTGTGCTTCATTCAACTGATTTGATCGCTTTCGCAGAAAGTAATCAATGCGAGTTCTCTGTCTCTCTTTACCCAAACACCCCTTCTTCCCCTGGTGGATCCTCAACCCATGGTGTGATGTAACTTTCCTCCAACCACAGACACATACCTGCATCTGTTTGTGGCCCACTGTTGCAGCAGAACTTGTGACAGTTGCTGTGGTGTTCTCTTGTGCTGTGCTCTCATTACTCTTAGTCGTTTCCAGTCCAGTCGTTACCATGTTGTCAGCCGATGAGTCATCTTCCGCCACCGCTCTCGCAGACTCTAGGGGTATTCTCGTATGTTGACTTTCTGTAGCTAAAGCGGGTGTTTCCAACATACTGCGAAGCATGGGAAACTACAGAAATGGGAAGCTACCCCATGACTGTCCCAGTGGGGTCTATTCCCTCCTGTCAGCCGTCTCTCCGTGCCGCCACAAGGACTTTCCCCTGTTGTCAGCTGATCTTTCTCAGCAGTCACTGGACAAGTCCAGATATTCAGATTCCAATATTTGTTTTTGTTTTTCTGCTCTTTTGCACACCAGTATTTCTACTTGCACATCATCCTCACATATATCACTCCAGTGTAAATTGCTAAATTGTAATTACTTCGCCACTGTTGGCCTATTTATTGTCTTGCATTCTTACTTCATTTGCACACACTGTATACAGATGTTTCTATTGTGTTATTGTCTGTACATTTGTTTATTCCATGTGTAACTCTGTGTTGTTGTTTTTGTCGCACTGCTTTGCTTTATGTTGGCCAGGTCGCAGTTGTAAATGAGAACTTGTTCTCAACTAGCCTACCTGGTTAAATAAAGGTTAAATAAAATAAATGCATAAAAAACTATTTGCACATCATTACAACACTGTATTTAGACATGACATTTGAAATGTCTTTATTCTATTGGAACTTCTGTGAGTGTAATGTTTACTGTAAATTTTATTGTTTATTTCCCTTTTGTTTATTATCTATTTCACTTGCTTTGGCAATGTAAACATATGTTTCCCATTCCAATAAAGCCCCTCAAATTGAATTGAGAGAGAGAGAGAGGTGTTTCATCATACCTGTATTAATGTTAAGGGCTCATCCAGGGACAGCTGTGGGGGGATGTCCACTCTGAGCCATGGAGGTTTCTTCCTCTGCAGACTGCTGCTCTCCTGGGGCTGGCTGGGCTCAGCCATGCTCTCTACCGCCCCCTACACCTGCCAGCTGGAGACACAGGGAGAGGAAGGAGAGATGTGAGACAGAAGTTCAGAACGCACACACAAGCACACACACACACCCACACACAGTAGCCGTACTACAGATAAACCTAGCAATCTGACACAGAGTGGAGCGCATTGAGCAGCTTTATTGAGTACTTTTCATGATTGGGTAATTCTATAATCCTAATGCTGCCAGCCCAGCCCATCACAGACAGACAGATTGCCCTATAAACTGGACATACCCTGCTCTGTGTCCACTGTCTGTCTGCCCATCTGGACACAGCCTCAGATTTAGTCTTTAGAGCAGTCTGCTCTGGGCTGTCTTTATGTATATTCACGGCCTTCTTCCATTCAGTGTAGTCATATGTCTTTGTGTCGGGTGTGCTATCAGTGTACCACTGCATGACCAAGGCAGACCTGTGATTTCCATGGACTGTTTTGAAGGCTTTGTACTACCATAAACTCCCACAAGGGGGCAGTGACTGCCTCTAAAACTTCTCACCAATAAATGTATGCACACATGACTGTAAGTCGCTTTGCATAAAAGCGTCTGCTAAATGGCATATTATTTATTTATTTATTTGTATTTACTGTTAGTCTTCGAACTCGGCCACCTCTGCGTGGGGGGTGGCTGAGGATATTTATACACACACACACACACACACACACACACACACACACACACACACACACACACACACACACACACACACACACACACACACACACACACACACACACACACACACACACACACACACACACACCCTTTATACAGTAAACCTCTAACAAGCTGCTAATCAAGGCCAACCCCTGGAGGCAGCCATCTGCACCGGAACCGCTGCATCAAAGGACCAGCAAGACTCAAGTATAATGAGGGGTTCAACTCCACACATATAGTACTGAGGAATCCTGTGGACAGAACCACAGAGAGGGATTGATTGGGATACTGTACACATACAATTCAAACCTAAACCCACACCGTCTACAGACTGGCAGGGGGTTTTTCACTAAGGAGTTGACTAATATATTGCTTGCCATGTGTCAAGAGCTAGGATATGGTCTTTGATGTAAGCCTTAGGCAAACTTGTATTGATATAGTCATTCATTCATCAATTCAGCAGGTTGGTCTTGTAATTGATTGTTGTGGCTGAATATTCTGCCAAGTCCAACAAGCTGTGTGCTATTCAATACCAGCAGAGACTCACTAGCCAGCCAGGCAGTGAGAGAGGCTGTTTCCAAACCCAAGATAATGGAGTTTTACTGTGTCTTTTGTGTGTTCTGTGTATTCTGTGTGTTTTGTGTTCAGTGTTTCATGTTCTGTGTTTCATGTGCTGTATGCTCTGTGTTCTGTGTGTTCTGTGTTCTGTGCATTCTGTGTTCTGTGTGCTCTTTGTTCTGTGTGTTATGTGTTCTGTGTGTCCTGTGTTCTGTGTGTTCTGTGTTCTGTGTATTCGGTGTTCTGTGTGTTCTGACAGTCATTCTGTGGTTGGATCTAGAACCCTGTGTGCTCCTGCATTCACGGTAAATGCTGCATATGTAGGCTAAATCGGAAATTACCTTTACATTTCTATTGAGCAATCTGTAACGGTTCAGCGATCCAGACTGATTAGAGCTCCTACAAATAGCACCATAACAATACGACCACATCCTAAAACAAAACAAAAAAACGAAAGCACTGCCTCTCTCACCCCCCTTTTGACACAAAATACATTGTTATTTCATGATCCCCCTATCGCCCTATTCCTCTTCCTCTTTCACCCAGTCAGTTTTCTACATCTCTGTGTGTGTGTGTCGTACGACAAACAGATTAAGGCTTTAAACCTGCAGTGGACCACATGATGATACCCCTCCTCCTGTCTCAGCCTAGCAGGCCTGGGCAACTCCAGTCCTCCAGGGCCTGTTTGGTGTCACACTTTTGCCCCAGTCCCATCTAACACACCTGAATCCAATAATCACCTAATCATGATCTTCAGTTTAGAATGCAATTTGATTAATCAGCTGTGTTTGGTAGGGATGGAGAAAAAGTGTGACACCAATCAGGCCCTAGAGGACTGGAGTTGCCCACCTGTGGAGGGAGATCAGGACAGGAACTGGATGGGTGATATCATAAACATCAAGAATCTCCAGGAATTCACCCTGCACCAGGAGTCAAATGGAACTGAATGGAAGTGAGTTTTCATTGAATGGAACAGAATGGATGGGTTTGTTCTTGTTTCATGAACCTTGTGTTGATTTCACTACAGTACATGGAAGGATTGGTGGGAAACTCCAGAGATCCACTCCATAGATGGATCTTCTCTAACAGTTACATAACTACAGTAAGTACTTGGGCCTGTTATACATTAATGGACAGTTCCTCCAGACACATCTTATTGAAATTCAACAGAATGTCACTTTGCATATAATAGTTGTCCTAACATTATCTTCTCCTACCCTGTTTTGCTGTACTCATGGTAAGAGCTTTGCACTGTATGGTACTGGGGTTGAATGGAGCTCATGTTACTCCTCATTGTGTCTATATCAATAGCCTTGCACTTTCCAAACCAATGGCTCTCTCTCTCTCTTGCACACTCTTTCTCGCTCTCCCTCGCACTCTCTCTCGCTCCCTTTCTCCTACTCTCTCTCTCCATCTCAACTTCTCCCTCTCTCATTTCAGCCTTCCTTTCTCGAGAAAAGAAATGCCTCGCTGCATTTTTATGACATTATAACTGGCACAAGGTCAGTGTAACCTTACAGAGCCTGATCCCAGCTCTTCTCCTTTCAGCTTAACAGAGAATTGTAGAGGAGCTCTGCTTTCTTTATGCTTTATGGACTATGGACAAACCAATAAGCCTGATAGCATCTCAGTCCAAACAGTGATATTTCCCCTCTTGTGTCATGTCAATGGACTTCTGTCTTACGCATCTTTGGCTGGAATCAATATTTGATGTGTTAGAAAAAATCTGATCCTGTTTCTAATATTTGACGTGTTTCTGTTATTTATTTGTAATTAATATCTCAGTTCTAATGAACCAAATGCCCCTCCCCCTATGTGACATTCGAGGTCTGTGTAGTGGGTTTTGATTTGTGCCAGATGTTAGTCATATCTCTGTCTCTTCTGGGGCCTTCCCTTGTTTTGTGTGATTACAACATCTCACACCTGCTGCAAAAAACCCAGAGTTAAGAGAAGACGACAGAGAGAATCATAGAGAAGACAACAGAGAGAATCATAGAGAAGACAACAGAGAGAATCATAGAGAAGACAACAGAGAGAATCATAGAGAAGACAACAGAGAGAATCATAGAGAAGACAACAGAGAGAATCATAGAGAAGACAACAGAGAGAATCATAGAGAAGACAACAGAGAGAATCATAGAGAAGACAACAGAGAGAATCATAGAGAAGACAACAGAGAGAATCATAGAGAAGACAACAGAGAGAATCATAGAGAAGACAACAGAGAGAATCATAGAGAAGACAACAGAGAGAATCATAGAGAAGACAACAGAGAGAATCATAGAGAAGACAACAGAGAGAATCATAGAGAAGACAACAGAGAGAATCATAGAGAAGACAACAGAGAGAATCATAGAGAAGACAACAGTGAGTATCATAGAGAAGACAACAGAGAGTATCATAGAGAAGACAACAGAGAGAATCATAGAGAAGACAACAGAGAGAATCATAGAGAAGACAACAGAGAGAATCATAGAGAAGACAACAGAACTAGAGGAGTTCTATGTGGATGCTCTATATGATAGATACAGTGGGGGATAGTGAACTAGAGGAGTTCTATGTGGATGCTCTATATGATAGATACAGTGGGGGATAGTGAACTAGAGGAGTTCTATGTGGATGCTCTATATGATAGATACAGTGGGGGATAGTGAACTAGAGGAGTTCTATGTGGATGCTCTATATGATAGATACAGTGGGGGATAGTGAACTAGAGGAGTTCTATGTGGATGCTCTATATGATAGATACAGTGGGGGATAGTGAACTAGAGGAGTTCTATGTGGATGCTCTATATGATAGATACAGTGGGGGATAGTGAACTAGAGGAGTTCTATGTGGATGCTCTTTCTAGAAAACAGAAGGATTGTATTCTTTCTTTACAGGTGAATGACAGTATTATTCCATTTAAACTGGATACAGGTGCACAGGTGAATGTGATATCAGAGACTGAGTTTAAGAGTATAAGGCCAAGATGAAACTGCATGAAGCTGAAGTTAAAGTGACAGGTTATGCAGGTGCTGAGATTCCAGTTAAAGGGAAGTGCATTGCCAAAGTGTCATACAAGAACACTGCACACATTGTCATTCATCATAGTACCCAAGGATATGCAGGCTATACTAGTGACAGACTGAACCTTTGTGGTGGAAAGCCAGACAGAGATGGACTATGATGAATTGATGAAGGAGTATAATGACTTATTCCAAGGACTCAGATATCTGCCAGGTGAACACACTATCTGGATACACCAAAACATACCTCCAGTTATTCATCCATCTAGAAAAGTGCCATTCGCTCCAAGTCCAGCGAAAAGAAGAGTTGGACAGAATGTAGAAACTGACTGTGGTACAGAAGATAGATTATCTCGTCATTGTGGTCAAAAATAATGGAAAACTGAGAGTCTGCCTGGATCAAATGGATCTGAACCCAGCAATAAAAAGAGAATACTTCACACGTGAGGGAATCATGGTACAGTTTGCAAACGCAAAATACTTCAGCAAGTTAGATGCATATTCAGGATTTTGGCAGTTAAAGTTAGACGAGGCCAACAATGTACCTTCAACACCCCTTATGGCAGATACAGGTTCCTGAGATTACCTTTTGGAATTGCCTCAGCACCTGAAGTTGATCACAAAACCATACATCTGATTTATGAACTCATTGTGGGTGTGGACACATGGATAGATGACATTTATTGTATGGGGAAAGCAGAGCACGATGTAAGACTACCTTCACTGTTGCTTCCTGTACTTTTTTCAAATTTGAAACTGAACAGAGAGAAATGTCCAAGAGGTTTAATGGCATGGTCAACTATTTGGGAAAATTCATACACATATTCTCAGAGAAGATCGCTCTGCTGAGAAGACTGACATAAAATAATATAGAATGGGAATGGAATCATGAAAATGAGACTGCAAGGAACAGCTGACAGAGGAACCATTCTTTAGGTTTTACGGCCCAGGGAGACCCATCAAGATATCATCGTATGCATTACAGTGTTAAGTTGCAGAAATACGACAACAACTGGCAAACAGTGGCATATGCATCTCGTTCAACGACCCGGTATTCTCAAATTGAAAAGGAGTTGTTCAGCATAACATGTGCTTGTGAGAGATTCCATTGGTTTGTGTCAGGACAAGTGATCAGTGTTGAAACGGATCACAAACCACTGATTCTGCTCTTTCAAAAGCCATTGAATGATTGTCCGCTGAGAGTCCAAAGAATGTCTAAAATTGGCGCCAGAGAAGAAGGCAGACGTTTTAAGTGTTCCCAACCGATTGTGTTTTTTCCACGTTTATTTGCGTTTTTTGTAACTTATTTTTTTTACGTATTGTATACATCATGTTGCCGCTACAGTCTCTTATGGCCGAAAATAACTTCTGGACATCGGGACTGTGATTTCTTTACCACGGACTGGCAGGATCCTTATTTTCCTTTGAGTCTGTCGAGCCTGAAACTAACAATATACTGCTTTCTCGGGAACAGGCCCAGATCCCGGTGATTGCCTGAAGAGGAGGAGGAGAAAAAGGGGCCAAAGTGCAGACTGCCTTCTGAGAATTCGTAGGCGATCTAATAAACCCCCACTTCCTTCCATTCTGCTAGAAAACGTGCAATCTTTGGAGAATAAAATAGATGACCTACGCGTAAGATTAAACTACCAACGGGACATTCAAAACTGTAATATCTTATGCTTCACGGAGTCGTGGCTGAACGACGACACTATCAACATACAGCCAGCTGGTTATACACTGTACCGGCAGGATGAAACTGTGGCGTCTGGTAAGACAAGGGGTGGCAGACTATGTATTTTTGTAAATAACAGCCGGTGCACGATATCTAAGGAAGTCTCAAGCTATTGCTCGCCTGAGGTAGAATATCTCACGATAAGCTGTAGACCACACTATCTACCTAGAGAGTTTTCATCTGCATTTTTCATAACTGTTTACATACCACCACAGTCAGAGGCCGGCACTAAGACAGCATTGAATGAGCTGTATTCCGCCATAAGCAAACAGGAAAATGCTCACCCAGAGGCGGCGCTCATAGTAGCCGGAGACTTTAATGCAGAAAAACTTTAATCCGTTTTACCAAATTTCTATCTGGATGTTAAATGTGCAAAAAGAGAGGAAAAAAAACTCTGGACCACCTTTACTCCACACACAAAGCTCTCCCTCGCACTCCATTTGGCAAATCTGATCATAATTCTATCCTCCTGATTACTGCTTAAAAGCTCAAATTAAAGCAGGAAACACCAGTGACTAGATCAAACAGGACTGTTTTGCTAGCACAGACTGGAATATGTTCCAGGATTCCTCCGATGGCATTGAGGAGTACATTACATCAGTCATTGGCTTCATCAATAAGTGCATCGATGCGGGACTCTAACTCGGAAGCTTATAAGAAATCTCGCTATGCCCTCCGACGAAGCATCAAACAGGCAAAGCATCAACACAGGACTAAGATCAAATCGTACTACACCAGCTCTGATGCTCGTCGGATGTGGCAGGGCCTGCAAACTATTACAGACTACAAAGGGAAGCACAGCCGAGAGCTGCCCAGCGACACGAGCCTAGCAGACGAGCTAAATGGCACTGACTTATGCATGAGAGCACCAGCTGTTCCGGAAGACTGTCTCTGCTCTCTCTCTGCACTCTCTCTGCAGCCAATGTGAGTAAGACCTTTAAACAGGTCAACATTCACAAGGCCGCAGGGCCAGACGGATTACCAGGATGTGTAATGCGAGCATGTGCTGACCAACTAGCAAGTGTCTTCACTGACATTTTCAACCTCTCCCTGTCTGTCTGTAATAACAACATGTTTTAAGCAGACCAACATAGTGCCTGTGCCCAAGAACACTAAGGTAACGTGTCTAAATGACTACCGACCCATAGCACTCACGTCTATAGCCATGAAGTGCTTTGAAAGGCTGGTCATGGCTCACATCAACACCATTATCCCAGAAACCCTAGACCCCCTCCAATTTGCATACTGCTCCAACAGATCCACAGATGATGCAATCTCTATTACACTCCACATTGCCCTTTCCCACCTGGACAAAAGGAACACCTACGTGAGAATACTATTCATTGACTACAGCTCAGCGTTCAAAACCATAGTGTCCTCAAAGCTCATCAATAAGCTAAGGACCCGGGGACTAAACACCTCCCTCAGCAACTGGATCCCCCGACTTCCTGACGGGCCATGCCCAGGTGGTAAGGGTAGGTAACAACATATCCGCCACGCTGATCCTCAACACAGGGGCCCCTCAGGGGTGCGTGCTCAGTCCCCTCCTGTACTCCCTGTTCACTCATGACTGCACAGCCAGGCAGGACTCCAACACCATCATTAACTTTGCCAATGACACAACAATGGTAGGCCTGATCACCGACAACATCGAGACAGCCTATAGGGAGGAGGTCAGAGACCTTGCCGCGTGGTGCCAGGACAACAACCTCTCCCTCAACGTGATCAAGACAAAGGAGATGACTGTGGACTACAGGAATAAGAGGACCGAGCACTCCCCCATTCTCAACGACGGGGCTGCAGTGGAGCAGCTTGAGAACTTCAAGTTTCTTGGTGTCCACATCAACAACAAACTAACATGGTCCAAACACACCAAGACAGTCGTGAAGAGGGCGCGACAAAACCTATTCCCCCTCAGGAGACTGAAAAGATTTGGCATGGTTCCTCAGATCCTCAGAAGGTTCTATAGCTGCACCATCGAGAGCATCCTGACTGGTTGCATCACTGCCTGGTATGGCAACTGCTCGGCCTCTGACCGCAAGGCACTACAGAGGGTAGTGCAAGCTTCCTGCCATCCAGGACCTCTATACCAGGCTGTGTCAGATTAAGGCCCTAAAAATTGTAAAAGACCCCAGCCACCCTGGTCATAGACTGTTCTCTCTGCTACTGCATGGCAAGTGGTACCGGAGCGCGAAGTCTAGGTCCAAGAGGCTTCTAGAGGAAAAAGAAACACACACCTATTTAGGCGAGGTGCTGGCTAGCGGAGTGGAAAACTTGAAAATAAAGGAGATAGCTCAGGCCGAGGACAAAGTCTACTTCTGAGGAAACCCTGACAAGGGAGGTCCTGCTCCTCCTCTCCACGGCAGACGCAGGAGTGATGACGCTTACTTCGATCCACCTCTGTCTGATCAACACTTTATAACCAGCACCTCATCAGCTTCAAGTGGCAGTTTTTTAGTCAACGAGAGACTGGACCGACGGAAGGGCGGAGGTGGCCGCAGGCACGCGCACCGATGAGATGCCGCACCCGATTGGGGTAAGAAGAAACGACTACCAGAGGCAGAGGGGACCATTCACACAGTCCCAGAACCCACGGGACTGAGTGTCTTTAATCTATCAAGCAAGATATTGAGCCCTACCCATGTCTCCTTGCTTAATAAAGGGTTATATTTTGTGCCTACAACTCAGTTCAATGATTTTGATGTTAAGGTAGACATGTTTAAGTTTTTTACAAACACTTTAGCTCCCCTAATCCTGATATTTCAATTGAACCAGTAGGTTACTCACCTGCACATACTCCGACTCCTTTTAGAAGCAAGAGTTATTTTATTCCTCCAGCCAATCGCAATCACTCTATCGAGATATATTGCAGACTTGTTGAAAAAGATGTTGCCCATCTCCTTAAGAACAAACAGGAGTACAAATCTTTCCATAATTTACCTAAGGATGAAAAACAAGCTTTGTTTGATTTACAATCCGATACGTCAGTCCTTATCCGCCCTGCTGATAAGGGTGTGTCAGTTTGACTCATGAATAGGACAGCTTATGTAAATGTAAATGGTGTCATAGACAACTGCTTGACAACACCTTTTACAAGAAACTCAGAAGTGACCCCACTTCCCAATTTCAGAACACTATCTTTACTGTCTTAGATGGGTATTTAATTTCTGGTCAGATGACCAAATACATATATATAAAATATATGTCATTTAGCAGACGCTTTTATCCAAAGCGACTTACAGTCATGTGTGCATACATTCTACGTATGGGTGGTCCCGGCGATTGAACCCACTACCCTGGCGTTACAAGCGCCATGCTCTACAGAAGGAAGGACCAAAAAAGAAAACACAACTTTTTGGCAATTCAACACCCTAAAATTGCCACTTTCTATACTTTGCCGAAATTACATAAGAATGTTACAAAACCTCCAGTGTCCCCTATTGTAGCGGGCATTGAGGAGGTAACAGCCCCTCTGTCTACTTTTGTTGCTGTTTTTATTAGACCACTCGCAGAACAGCTCCCCTCCTTTGTAAAGGACACCAGCAGTATGATCTCAGAACAGCTCCCCTCCTTTGTAAAGGACACCAGCAGTATGATCTCTATTATTGAATCTCTTGATCCTCTTCCTGAGAATACCTTGTTAGTTACTTTTGATGTTGAGTCATTATACACTAATATTCCACATGAGAGCGGTATTGAAGCTATGGAACATTTTCTTCTGCAACATGACCCTAATGAACTAGCTTCCAGTGACTGCATTATAACATTGGCTGAAATAGTAATCACACATAACTACTTCATATCTCTAAATTATTTCTTTATTCAGACGAAGGGTACTGCTATAGGATCCCCCATGGCTCCTAACTATGCTAATTTGTATGTGAGTTACATGTAGAAATGGTCTATTTTCAATCCTCTCCAAAATGTGTTCTTGCCTAACATCATTATTTGGAAACGGTATATTGATGATATTTTTGTTCTATAGAGGGGTGATGCAAAACAGCTCCAGGCGTTTTATGAGTTTCTTAACTCCTGTTCTGAACATTTGAGATTTACTCTGCAATCTGATTGATACATGTCAAATCACTTTTCTTGATCTTCTGATGTTGTGTGAAAATAATGTTCTATACACTGATCTTTACAGGAAGCCTACTGATCGTAACAGTTTGTTGAGGGCTGACAGTTGTCACCCACTTCCCTTGAAAAATAGTTTTACAGACAATTCTGTTGAATCAAAAGAATTTGCAAAAAACAATCAGATTTCGACAGAAATATGGCTGAGACGCAAAGAAAATTCAAGGAGAGGGGGTACAAAAATGAGCAGATTAATACTGCCATTGAGAAAATTCAAAACAAAAACTAGACATGACCTTTTCCGAGGTCAGTCTCGTAAAAAGAAGCATTCTTGCGTTCTAACAAACTGCTCTGAACAAATTAAGGGAGTCGTTCACAAACATTGGCACTTCCTAAAATCCGATGATAGTCTCGGTAATGTGTTTTTAGACCTTCCCTTGGTCATTTCTCGCGGGGCAGAAATCTCCCAGACCAATTGGTACACTCTGATTTACCACCCCAAGATATCCCTGAACAACGTCTATTTGCGCCACTACTGGATGGAAACTACAAGTGTAATGGCTGTGCTCAATGCAATGGCACTTATAAATGTAGATCCTTCAAACACCCCCAAACAGGGAAACAGATCCCAATCAAAGGTGTTATTACATGCTCCACTAAGGCAGTTATTTTTCTTATAACTTGCCCTTGTGATAAACATGTTCCGGCCCACTTTTTGGAAGCAAATCACTCGATTTCGTCTATGTGTTATATTGGCATCGAACATGTCACCCTCCCTAGGAGAGGGGGTGACCTCGATAATTTATTGTTAAAATGAGAGGCTGCCGGGATCCTTAATTTAAAGACCCTTGCTCCCTTCGGTCTCAACGTAGACTTTGATCTAAAGCCATTCTTGTGATTATTGTGACTTTGCCATTGTAATTGTTTGTAAGCTTGTGTCGTCTAAAATGAATCTATGATCATATTATTATATTATTATTATATGCTATCCATTTGTTTTTTGTATGTTGTTCTTTGTATGTAATTTTAATATTTGAGAATTAACCAATGATATTAGGCCATACTTGGCCATGATTAAAGACACCTGTGTGTGTCTTTTGACACTATATAAACGAGTCACCCTGCAGTGTTTGTGATTATATCCTGATGAAGACAGCTTGCCTGTCGAAACGTTGGACATTACATTTTTGCATCTGCGCTCTTAGAGTGTGCGGCTCTCCTTTATTTCCAAGAGGCTTCTAAACAGCTTCTACCCCCAAGCCATAAGACTCCTGAACACCTAATCAAATAGCTACCCAGACCATTTGCATTGCCCCCCCCCCCCTGCCCCTCCCCCTCTTTTACACCACTTCTACTCTCTGTTGTTATCATCTATTAATAACTCTACCTACATGTACATATTACGTCAATTAACCGGTGCCCCTGCACATTGATCCTGTACCGGTACCCCCCCCCCGTACACAGTCTCACTATTGTTATTTTACTGCTGCTCTTTAATTACTTGTTACTTTCATTTCTTATTCTTATCCATATTTTTTTTAAATGCGTTGTTGGTTAGGGGCTCGTAAGCATTTCACTGTAACATTTCACTACACCTGTTGTATTCGGCGGATGTGACTAACAGAATTTGATTTGATGATGATCAAACTACAACCCTCTGAATGTAGAAAACACACCAAGAAAGATGTGCACAGCAGAAACTCTTTCAAGAGCTGATGACCCGAAGGCGCTAGCGAGCACCAAAGCAGATGAACAAGTGAGAGCTTACGTGGACATGATCACAACAGCATTGCCAGTCGCAGATGCAGATGGAAATCATACAGACTGAGACAGAAAAAGACACAACACTGACAAACCTGAAGAAAACAATCCTCAATGGATGGCCTAACATGAAACAAGACCGTTCATAAGACATACCTGAATATTGTAATTGCAGAGCTAAACTGACAGCAATTGGAAACATTGTCTCCAAAGGAAGCAAAATACTAATTCCGAAAAGTCTGAGAAAATAAATGCCAGATAAGATGAATGAAGGCCACCGAAGAACCGAGAAGTGCAAGAACCCTGCTGAGACATTAAAGGCCTGCCCTGCACCTGAGAGATCATACCAAAAGAAAGGTCTCTCAGGCCTCTCTCAACACTACCACCACAGATGCTGTGATAACCTGTATGAAATCCATATTCTCCTGACTCCTGAGATAATGAACCGCAATTCTCTAATGCAAAGTTCAAACAATTCAGCAAGGACTGGGACTTCGTCCACACTACATCAAGTCCACACTTCCCACAATCAAATGGAATGGTGGATAAATCTGTTCAGTCAGTGAAGAGACTGATGTACAAAGTAAAAGACAGTGGAACTGCCTTCTACAGGAACCTGCTTGTATACCGCACAACGACACTTGAGACCAGCACAGCTCCTCATGGGACGCAGACTGAGGACCAACTGACCCATCAAAGAGCACCTCCTAAAAATGAAAGAGCGAGAGAAAGTGAGGAAGTTCAAGGAACAACAAAAAACTAAGTAAAAGTTCTACTATGACAGAGGAACAAGAAACCTCCATGAACTCCAACCTGTGCACAATGTGAGGGACAAGAAACCTGACTGAACTACAACCTGGGCACAATGTGAGGGACAAGAAACCTGACTGAACTACAACCTGTGCACAATGTGAGGGACAAGAAACCTGACTGAACTACAACCTGTGCACAATGTGAGGGACAAGAAACCTGACTGAACTACAACCTGGGCACAATGTGAGGAACAAGAAACCTGACTGAACTACAACCTGGGCACAATGTGAGGGACAAGAAACCTGACTGAACTACCACCTGGGCACAATGTGAGGGACAAGAAACCTGACTGAACTACAACCTGGGCACAATGTGAGGGACAAGAAACCTGACTGAACTACAACCTGGGCACAATGTGAGGGACAAGAAACCTGACTGAACTACAACCTGGGCACAATGTGCGGAACAAAGACAAAACAAACACGTGGACACAGAAAGGCAATACGCTCGACCTCATCTTTACTAGATGCTGTTCTTCCACTAACCTCATTGCAACTCCCCTCCAAGTCTCCGACCACTACCTTGTATCCTTTTCCCTCTCGCTCTCATCCAACACCTCCCTCACTGCCCCTACTCGGATGGTATCGCGCCGTCCCAACCTTCGCTCTCTCTCCCCCGCTACTCTCTCCTCTTCCATCCTATCATCTCTTCCCTCCGCTCAAACCTTCTCCCACCTATCTCCTGATTCTGCCTCCTCAACCCTCCTCTCCTCCCTCTCTGCATCCCTTGACTCTCTATGTCCCCTATCCTCCAGGCCGGCTCGGTCCTCCCCTCCCGCTCCGTGGCTCGATGACTCATTGCGAGCTCACAGAACAGGGCTCCGGGCAGCCGAGCGGAAATGGAGGAAAACTCGCCTCCCTGCGGACCTGGCATCCTTTCACTCCCTCCTCTCTACATTTTCCTCCTCTGTCTCTGCTGCTAAAGCCACTTTCTACCACGCTAAATTCCAAGCATCTGCCTCTAACCCTAGGAAGCTCTTTGCCACCTTCTCCTCCCTCCTGAATCCTCCTCCCCTCCCCCCTCCTCCCTCTCTGCAGATGACTTCGTCAACCATTTTGAAAAGAAGGTCGACGACATCCGATCCTCGTTTGCTAAGTCAAACGACACCGCTGGTTCTGCTCACACTGCCCTACCCTGTGCTCTGACCTCTTTCTCCCTCTCTCTCCAGATGAAATCTCGCGTCTTGTGACGGCCGGCCGCCCAACAACCTGCCCGCTTGACCCTATCCCCTCCTCTCTTCTCCAGACCATTTCCGGAGACCTTCTCCCTTACCTCACCTCGCTCATCAACTCATCCCTGACCGCTGGCTACGTCCCTTCCGTCTTCAAGAGAGCGAGAGTTGCACCCCTTCTGAAAAAACCTACACTCGATCCCTCCGATGTCAACAATTACAGACCAGTATCCCTTCTTTCTTTTCTCTCCAAAACTCTTGAACGTGCCGTCCTTGGCCAGCTCTCCCGCTATCTCTCTCTCTGAATGACCTTCTTGATCCAAATCAGTCAGGTTTCAAGACTAGTCATTCAACTGAGACTGCTCTCCTCTGTATCACGGAGGCGCTCCGCACTGCTAAAGCTAACTCTCTCTCCTCTGCTCTCATCCTTCTAGATCTATCGGCTGCCTTCGATACTGTGAACCATCAGATCCTCCTCTCCACCCTCTCCGAGTTGGGCATCTCCCGCGGCCCACGCTTGGATTGCGTCCTACCTGACAAGTCGCTCCTACCAGGTGGCGTGGCGAGAATCTGTCTCCTCACCACGCGCTCTCACCACTGGTGTCCCCAGGGCTCTGTTCTTGGCCCTCTCCTATTCTCGCTATACACCAAGTCACTTGGCTCTGTCATAACCTCACATGGTCTCTCTTATCATTGCTATGCAGACGACACACAATTAATCTTCTCCTTTCCCCCTTCTGATGACCAGGTGGCGAATCGCATCTCTGCATGTCTGGCAGACATATCAGTGTGGATGACGGATCACCACCTCAAGCTGAACCTCGGCAAGACGGAGCTGCTCTTCCTCCCGGGGAAGGACTGCCCGTTCCATGATCTCGCCATCACGGTTGACAACTCCATTGTGTCCTCCTCCCAGAGCGCCAAGAACCTTGGCGTGATCCTGGACAACACCCTGTCGTTCTCAACCAACATCAAGGCAGTGGCCCATTCCTGTAGGTTCATGCTCTACAACATCCGCAGAGTACGACCCTGCCTCACACAGGAAGCGGCGCAGGTCCTAATCCAGGCACTTGTCATCTCCCGTCTGGATTACTGCAACTCGCTGTTGGCTGGGCTCCCTGCCTGTGCCATTACACCCCTTCAACTCATCCAGAACACCGCAGCCCGTCTGGTGTTCAACCTTCCCAAGTTCTCTCACGTCACCCCGCTCCTCCGTTCTCTCCACTGGCTTCCAGTTGAAGCTCGCATCCGCTACAAGACCATGGTGCTTGCCTACGGAGCTGTGAGGGGAACGGCACCTCAGTACCTCCAGGCTCTGATCAGGCCCTACACCCAAACAAGAGCACTGCGTTCATCCACCTCTGGCCTGCTCGCCTCCCTACCACTGAGGAAGTACAGCTCCCGCTCAGCCCAGTCAAAACTGTTCGCTGCCCTGGCCCCCAATGGTGGAACAAACTCCCTCACGACGCCAGGACAGCGGAGTCAATCACCACCTTCCGGAGACACCTGAAACCCCACCTCTTTAAGGAATACCTAGGATAGGATAAGTAATCCCTCTCACCCCCCTTAAGATTTAGATGCACTATTGTAAAGTGACTGTTCCACTGGATGTCATAAGGTGAATGCACCAATTTGTAAGTCGCTCTGGATAAGAGCGTCTGCTAAATGACTTAAATGTAAATGTAAATGTAAAGGAACAGTAATCACTGAAGTACAGCCAAGGTCACACAACATACAAACAGAAGCTGGTGCTGTTTTATGGAGAAATGGTTGCGATCTTCTAAGGGGCCATCAACAGACCATCATGACACAGACACTGATGAAGAGGCTGAAAGCACAGCTCTGACAGCAGTGGGCGTGAAGAACAAACCATCATGACACAGACAGGTTTTTTCCAAGATGGCATAGCAATGCGGATGTGTTTGTCCCGTGTAATTTTGATGTTTTTTTCATCTTTTTTGTATATTTCAATCTCTTTTTCCATTTTTAAATTAAATATACCTTCCGGCAACCCGCCCCACCCAATGTGATACGGATCTGCTATTTCTAGGTCTTATAGCTAGAACCTCCATCAGAAGCTAGCCATCAGACGCTGATTAGCTACTAGCTATTTAGTCATTGTTAGCCACTGCTAGCGGCCTTTACCTTTTAGCTCAGACACCAGCCACTTTTTGCCTGGATAATACCTGCCAGTCTGCACAGCGCGATATCAACCCTGAGCATACCGGACTGCTTTTCTCCACTACATCACTGGATTCCTGCCGTAAGCTCTGGACCATTGCACCAGATCATCGCAGCGAGCTAGCTGCTACCAATTGGCCCATCTCCCGGCCTGCTCAGTGGACCCTATGATCACTCGGCTACACAGCTGATGCCTCCTGGACTCTTCACTAACACGACACCTCTTTAAGGAATACCTAGGATAGGATAAGTAATCCCTCTCACCCCCCCCCCTTTAAGATTTAGATGCACTATTGTAAAGTGACTGTTCCACTGGATGTCATAAGGTGAATGCACCAATTTGTAAGTCGCTCTGGATAAGAGCGTCTGCTAAATGACTTAAATGTAATGATGTAAATGACTAGAAGCCACTAAATCACCGGATTCCTGCCGTAAGCTCTGGACCACCGGATCATCGCAGCTAGCTAACTGCTACCGAGTGGCTATAGTGGCAAACGCCCTTGTCCCGAAGCTGGCACTAGTTAACCTTGAGCCAGGCGCATCTCCCGGCTAGCAAACACAATTACTCCAGCTCGACCAGCACAAAAACATCCTGTGGCATACTTCACTAGCGTTGAAAAGTCCCTGCGATATGCAACTTTTCAGGGAAATCAGGAACCAATACACACAGTCAGTTAGGAAAGCAAAGGCTAGCTTTTCAAACAGAAATTTGCATCCTGTAGCTCTAACTCCAAAATGTTTTGGGACACCGTAAAGTCCACGGAGAATAAGAGCACCTCCTCGCAGCTGCCCACTGCACTAAGGCTAGGAAACACGGTCACCACCGATAAGTGAACGATAATCGAGAATTTCAATAAGCATTTCTCTACGGCTGGCCATGCTTTTCTCCTGGCTAACCCAACTCCGGCCAACAGCTCCGTACCCCCGCAGCTACTTGCCCAAGCCTACCCAGCTTCTCCTTCACCCAAATCCAGATAGCAGATGTTCTGAAAGAGCTGCAAAACTTAGACCCATACAAATCAGCTGGGCTAGACAATCTGGACCCTCTCTGTCTAAAATTATCCGCCACCATTGTTGCAACCCCTATTACTAGTCTGTTCAACCTCTTTCATATTGTCCAACATTCCCAAAGATTGGAAAGCTGCTGCGATCATCCCCCTCTTCAAAGGGGTTCCGGTTGGAGCGAGTGGTCGCATCTGCACGTCGCTCCAACGGGTAGTATAACTTTTTAACTTTTTCATTATATCTCGGTTTGATTTGTCTTATCTTAGCAATTTCTTCTCAGCTAGCTACATAGCCGTCTTTGTATCAAAGATAATTGCGTAATTATCGTATTTCGCCGTCCTAACGTAGTCTTCACTAGCCAGCTAGCTAACGTCCACTGATTAGCTGCACTGAGAAACTTTTACACTCAACTGAACGACTTGATTAGTTTAGTGTTAGCTACCTACATAGCTGTCTTTGCTGTCTTCGTATCATCGTATCATCGTATCCAAGATAATTGTGTTGTTTAGGTTTAGAGTGTGTAGTCTTAGAGTGATTATCTTAATTTACCGAGGTTAGCTAGCCAGCTATTTGTCGTCCTTAACGTAGGTGACTCTGCTAGCTAGCCAACAGCTAGCCAACGCTAGCCAACAGCTAACCAACGCTAGCCAACGTCTTCTGTATAGAACTCAACTACCCGGTCGCATTCACAGGTTGTATCACATTTTCACTTCATTTCATTACAGTACAACGGTTTGATTTGTTTGATCGTAGCTAGCTACTTAGCTAGCTACATAGCCGTCTTTGTATCAAAGATAATTGTGTAGTCTAGAGCGATTTTCTAGGTTCGCTAGCCATCTATTGTCGTTCTTTTAACGCAACGTAACGTAAACAACACTGCTAGCTAGCCTGCTAGCCCCCGAATAGCAACACTGCAGAAACTATTACACTCAACGGAATGACTTGATTAGTGTAGTGTCAACAACGCACCCACTGCCAGCTGGCCTACTTCAGCAGTACTGTATCATTTTAATCATTTTAGTCAATAAGATTCTTGCTACGTAGCTTAACTTTCTGAACATTCGAGACGTGTAGTCCACTTGTCATTCAATCTCCTTTGCATTAGCGTAGCCTCTTCTGTAGCCTGTCAACTATGTGTCTGTTTATCCCTGTTCTCTCCTCTCTGCACAGACCATACAAACGCTCCTCACCGCGTGGCCGCGGCCACCCTACTCTGGTGGTCCCAGCGCGCACGACCCACGTGGGTTCCAGGTCTCCGGTAGCCTCTGGAACTGCCAATCTGCGGTCAACAAGGCAGAGTTCATCTCAGCCTATGCCTCCCTCCAGTCCCTCGACTTCTTGGCACTGACGGAAACATGGATCACCACAGACAACACTGCTACTCCTACTGCTCTCTCTTCGTCCGCCCACGTGTTCTCGCACACCCCGAGAGCGTCTGGTCAGCGGGGTGGTGGCACCGGGATCCTCATCTCTCCCAAGTGGTCATTCTCTCTTTCTCCCCTTACCCATCTGTCTATCGCCTCCTTTGAATTCCATGCTGTCACAGTTACTAGCCCTTTCAAGCTTAACATCCTTATCATTTATCGCCCTCCAGGTTCCCTCGGAGAGTTCATCAATGAGCTTGATGCCTTGATAAGCTCCTTTCCTGAGGACGGCTCACCTCTCACAGTTCTGGGCGACTTTAACCTCCCCACGTCTACCTTTGACTCTTTCCTCTCTGCCTCCTTCTTTCCACTCCTCTCCTCTTTTGACCTCACCCTCTCACCTTCCCCCCTACTCACAAGGCAGGCAATACGCTCGACCTCATCTTTACTAGATGCTGTTCTTCCACTAACCTCACTGCAACTCCCTCCAAGTCTCCGACCACTGCCTTGTATCCTTTTCCCTCTCGCTCTCATCCAACACCTCCCACACTGCCCCTACTCGGATGGTATCGCGCCGTCCCAACCTTCGCTCTCTCTCCCCCGCTACTCTCTCCTCTTCCATCCTATCATCTCTTCCCTCCGCTCAAACCTTCTCCCACCTATCTCCTGATTCTGCCTCCTCAACCCTCCTCTCCTCCCTCTCTGCATCCCTTGACTCTCTATGTCCCCTATCCTCCAGGCCGGCTCGGTCCTCCCCTCCCCGCTCCGTGGCTCGATGACTCATTGCGAGCTCACAGAACAGGGCTCCGGGCAGCCGAGCGGAAATGGAGGAAAACTCGCCTCCCTGCGGACCTGGCATCCTTTCACTCCCTCCTCTCTACATTTTCCTCCTCTGTCTCTGCTGCTAAAGCCACTTTCTACCACGCTAAATTCCAAGCATCTGCCTCTAACCCTAGGAAGCTCTTTGCCACCTTCTCCTCCCTCCTGAATCCTCCGCCCCCTCCCCCCTCCTCCCTCTCTGCGGATGACTTCGTCAACCATTTTGAAAAAGAAGGTCGACGACATCCGATCCTCGTTTGCTAAGTCAAACGACACCGCTGGTTCTGCTCACACTGCCCTACCCTGTGCTCTGACCTCTTTCTCCCCTCTCTCTCCAGATGAAATCTCGCGTCTTGTGACGGCCGGCCGCCCAACAACCTGCCCGCTTGACCCTATCCCTCCTCTCTTCTCCAGACCATTTCCGGAGACCTTCTCCCTTACCTCACCTCGCTCATCAACTCATCCCTGACCGTTGGCTACGTCCCTTCCGTCTTCAAGAGAGCGAGAGTTGCACCCCTTCTGAAAAAACCTACACTCGATCCCTCCGATGTCAACAATTACAGACCAGTATCCCTTCTTTCTTTTCTCTCCAAAACTCTTGAACGTGCCGTCCTTGGCCAGCTCTCCCGCTATCTCTCTCTGAATGACCTTCTTGATCCAAATCAGTCAGGTTTCAAGACTAGTCATTCAACTGAGACTGCTCTCCTCTGTATCACGGAGCGCTCCGCACTGCTAAAGCTAACTCTCTCTCCTCTGCTCTCATCCTTCTAGATCTATCGGCTGCCTTCGATACTGTGAACCATCAGATCCTCCTCTCCACCCTCTCCGAGTTGGGCATCTCCGGCGCGGCCCACGCTTGGATTGCGTCCTACCTGACAGGTCGCTCCTACCAGGTGGCGTGGCGAGAATCTGTCTCCTCACCACGCGCTCTCACCACTGGTGTCCCCCAGGGCTCTGTTCTTGGCCCTCTCCTATTCTCGCTATACACCAAGTCACTTGGCTCTGTCATAACCTCACATGGTCTCTCTTATCATTGCTATGCAGACGACACACAATTAATCTTCTCCTTTCCCCTTCTGATGACCAGGTGGCGAATCGCATCTCTGCATGTCTGGCAGACATATCAGTGTGGATGACGGATCACCACCTCAAGCTGAACCTCGGCAAGACGGAGCTGCTCTTCCTCCCGGGGAAGGACTGCCCGTTCCATGATCTCGCCATCACGGTCGACAACTCCATTGTGTCCTCCTCCCAGAGCGCCAAGAACCTTGGCGTGATCCTGGACAACACCCTGTCGTTCTCAACTAACATCAAGGCGGTGGCCCGTTCCTGTAGGTTCATGCTCTACAACATCCGCAGAGTACGACCCTGCCTCACACAGGAAGCGGCGCAGGTCCTAATCCAGGCACTTGTCATCTCCCGTCTGGATTACTGCAACTCGCTGTTGGCTGGGCTCCCTGCCTGTGCCATTAAACCCTTCAACTCATCCAGAACGCCGCAGCCCGTCTGGTGTTCAACCTTCCCAAGTTCTCTCACGTCACCCCGCTCCTCCGTTCTCTCCACTGGCTTCCAGTTGAAGCTCGCATCCGCTACAAGACCATGGTGCTTGCCTACGGAGCTGTGAGGGGAACGGCACCTCAGTACCTCCAGGCTCTGATCAGGCCCTACACCCAAACAAGGGCACTGCGTTCATCCACCTCTGGCCTGCTCGCCTCCCTACCACTGAGGAAGTACAGCTCCCGCTCAGCCCAGTCAAAACTGTTCGCTGCCCTGGCCCCCCAATGGTGGAACAAACTCCCTCACGACGCCAGGACAGCGGAGTCAATCACCACCTTCCGGAGACACCTGAAACCCCACCTCTTTAAGGAATACCTAGGATAGGTTAAGTAATCCCTCTCACCCCACCCCCCCCAAGTTTTAGATGCACTATTGTTAAGTGACTGTCCCACTGGATGTCATAAGGTGAATGCACCAATTTGTAAGTCGCTCTGGATAAGAGCGTCTGCTAAATGACTTAAATGTAAATGTAAATGTAAATGTAATGTAAATGTACTCTAGACCCAAACTGTTACAGACCTATATCCATCCTGCCCTGCCTTTCTAAAGTCTTCAAAAGCTAAGTTAACTGTCTACTACTCAGGCCTAGCTGTTAATATATGCATATTATTAATATATTTGGATAGAAAACACTCTGAAGTTTCTAAAACTGTTTGAATGATGTCTGTGAGTATAACAGAACTCATATGACAGGCGAAAACCTGAGGAAAAAATCCAACCAGGAAGTGGGAAATCTGAGGTTTGAAGTTTTTCAACTCCTTCCCTATCGAATGCACAGTGTCTATGGGGTCAAATTGCAAAAAGCATCAAACAAGGTTCTAAAGACTGTTGACATCTAGTAGAAACATGTCAAACGATGTATACAATCAATCTTTAGGATGCTTTTAACATAAATCTTCAATATTGTTCCAACCGGAGAATTCCTTTGTCTTCAGAAATGCAATGTAACTCAAGCTAACTCTCACGTGAACGTGCGTGGCCAGCTCGTGACATCCACTAGATGTCAACAGTCTTTAGAACCTTGTTTGATGCTTCTACTGTGAAGTGAGAGGGGAATGAATCCGAGGTCTGCCAGAGAGCCATGAGCTGGCCACTCACGTTCACGTGAGAGTTAGCTTGAGTTCCATTGCATTTTCGGTAAAGCTTTTTTGACATCTGACTCAGCGGTTGCATTAAGGAAAAGTGTATCTATAATTCCGTGCATAATAGTTATATCTTTTATCAATGTTTATTATGAGTATTTCTGCAAATTGATGTGTCTCTCTGCAAAATCACTGGATGTTTTGGAACTACTGAACGTTACGCGCCAATGTATACTGATATGTTTTATATAAATATGAACTTTATCGAACAAGTTAACTTGTTATGTATTGTGTAACATGACGTCCTATGAGTGTCATCTGATGAAGATCATCAAAGGTTAGTGATTCATTTATCTTAATTTCTGTTTTTTGTGACTCCTCTCTTTGGCTGAAAAAAATGGATGTGTTTTTTTGTGACTTGGCTCTGACCTAACATAATCGTTTGGTTTGCTTTCGTCTTAAAGACTTTTTGAAATCGGACACTGTTGGGATTAACAAGAAGTGTATCTTTAAAATGGTGTGAAATTATTGTATGCTTGAGGAATTTTAATTATGGGATTTCAGTTGTTTTGAATTTGGCGCCCTGCACTTTCACTGGCTGTTGTCATATCGATCCCGTTACCAGGATCTCAGCCCAAAGAGGTTTTAACAAACAGATCACTGACCATTTCGAATCCCACCGAACCTTTTCGGCTGTGCAATCCAGTTTCCGAGCTGGTCACGGGTGCACCTCAGCCACGCTCAAGGTACTAAACAATATCATAACCGCCATCAATAACAGACAGTACTGTGCAGCCGTCTTCATCGACCTGGCCAAGGCTTTCGACTCTGTCAATCACGTATTCTTATCGGCAGACTTAACAGCCTTTGTATCTCAAATAACTGCCTCGCCTGGTTCACCAACTACTTCTCAGATAGAGTTCAGTGTGTCAAATCGGAGGGAATGTTGTCCGGACCTCTGGCAGTCTCTATGGGGGTGCCACAGGGTTCAATTCTTGGGCTGACTCTTGTCTCTGTATATATCAACGATGTTGCTCTTGCTGCCGGTGATTCCTTGATCCACCTCTACGCAGACGACACCCTTCTGTATACATCTGGCCCCTCTTTGGACACTGTGTTAACAAACCTCCAAACGAGCTTCAATGCCATACAACTCTCCTTCTGAGGCCTCTTAAATGCTAGTAAAACTAAATGCATGCTGCCCACACCCGCCCACCTGACTAACATCACTACTCTGGACGGTTCTGACTTAGAATATGTGGACAACTACAAATACCTAGGTGTCTTGCCAGACTGTAAACTCTCCATCCAGACTCATATTAAGCATCTCCAATTCAAAATTAAATCTAGAATCGGCTTCCTATTTCGCAACAAAGCCTCCTTCACTCACGCTGCCAAACATTCTCTGAACACTTGTTTATTCCATGTGTAACTCTGTGTTGTTTTTTGTTACACTGCTTTGCTTTATCTTGGCCAGGTCGCAGTTGTAAATGAGAACTTGTTCTCAACTGGCCTACCTGGTTAAATAAATGTGAAATAAAGAAATAACAAAGAGGCTGAGAGCACATCTCTGGCAGCAGCCCAGTGTGAAGAACACCATCATGACAGACACTGTTGAAAAGGCTGAGAGCACATCTCTGGCAGCAGCCCAGTGTGAAGAACACCATCATGACAGACACTGTTGAAAAGGCTGAGAGCACATCTCTGGCAGCAGCCCAGTGTGAAGAACACCATCATGACAGACACTGTTGAAAAGGCTGAGAGCACATCTCTGGCAGCAGCCCAGTGTGAAGAACACCATCAGAAGATTCACACATCAGTTAACGTACCAGAAAGACTTACTGAGAGTTGTCAGGGACTCTAAGGACAATTAAAACAGTTGAGAGTATATTACTACTGTAGTATTTTCACTAGTGGTCCTACTAAGCATATAGTTAACATTTTGTTGACAACATTGAAATGCTGTTTACAATTCATTTTGTTATTACACTTTGAGTACAGAAAGAAATGGTTCATTTTGAAAAGTAAAATACTTGTATTTAAAGAAAGGGAGATGTAATGATATAACCAAACAGTGTTTGCTAGATTGATTACAATACCTGAGCGCATAACGCATGCACAGGAGAGATACTCTTTGGCAGTTGAACATTGATTTGTATGAATATGTGCCTCCCGTCAAGATGTAAACACTATATTCTTTCAGTAAACATGAATTATGTTTCATTACGTGGTGTTCATTGAACCCTAATAGCACAACACCCACAACCAGCCTGAGAGGCCTAAACCTCCATCCATATTCTATTCAGAGTTTAGTGAAATTAATCTAATTGGAAATGAGCTATCATCAGGCTGGTTAATGCCATGCATGTCTGTTGAATTTGGAGAAATCCACATGCACTCTGCCCCGCCCCACCTATTCAGTCAGTCAGGCAGGTGCCGCTACTGCGTTGAGGTTGTGGCATACTGCTTGCTTTTTACTAAACAGTACGTGCTAAATTGTATGTGACGATGAGTACATAGTATGCAGTTTAAGCATTCTAACACGGACAGTTTCACCTAGAGTGAGTTCACCAGGTCCCACTCAATTATCTATCTCCACTAATCTTCTTCAGATCTGGTATCAGTTTTCTCTAATTGAGGCAGCTGCTTGATAGTCATGGCATTTACCACAAAGCGTTGAACCTGGTTGGCTCAATGCTTTGTGGTAAAATACCTCACATTCCTCCTAAGAGACCAGGCCGTTCCTCCCCATTTCATCCCACTCAGTTCTGCTTCTGGTGGCGTCAACCGTGATGGCGTGGAATGGCTGCACAGCTGCAGAACCAAAACCACTCTGCCAGCCTGATTCAACTACGAGGCTTTTGGGAAACTAACCCCCCTAGGCTTCAGTCATAGGCATGAGAATGCAGGCATAGCAGAAATAAGATGGTATTTCTAAGTTCTCATCAATCCAATGGAGATGAATTACTTACACACAAGCCTCAAACATCAACAGTTTTAGTCAATCTTAGTCAAGTTTAAGTCAATCTTTATCCTTGGCTAGTTCAATACTGTATATAATAATCACAGACATGTAAAGGCTTGCTATGCTGAACTTGGTACAGGGTTGAATCTATCAATACCATTTCCAGGCATTTCTAAGCAGTGGTAGACGTTCTATTCAGTATTGCAGGATTCCAGCCCAGCTGGAGCTCAGACTGACAGCATGTGTAAGAGGATGGCCAAGCCAATTTTCACGGCTTGGTAATCTCCTGAGGGACCACAGTCCAAACTGTGAAATTTAAGGAGAGGAAGGAGAGGAGAGAGAACACGAAAAGTAAGAGAAGAAGAAAAATACATGTTATGTTGAAGAAGAAAAGAGACAGAAGAAAGAGAGGGAGGGGAGAGAAAGAAGAAAGAGAGAGAGAAGAAAGAGAGAGAAGAGAGAGGTGCTGTGGTAATTCTACTGGGACCCTAGGGCTGATGACCCTAAGCTAGCAAGCTGTGATCGACTCAGTTTGTTTCTGAGCTAAAGGTCCTATGTTCATAAGGATAATAAAGCAGGAAATGCTTATACAAGGTACAGTATACTGTTCCTATGCCTTAAACTGAAGGTCTGCTTCTAGATACAGGTAACTACCAAAATAATGGAAACATTTGCATAACTTAGGGATGTTGACTGGGGTAGGGGTAGCCAAGTGGAAAGCATGGCCAGCCATAGAAAAATGTGTGTTGAAATTCTCAATTATAGTAGATTTATCGGTGGTGACAGTGTTTCCTAGTCTCAGTGCAGTGGGCAGCTGGAAGGAGGTGCTCTTATTCTCCATGGACTTTACATTGTCCCAGAACTTTTTTGAGTTTGTGCTACAGGATGCAAATTTCTGCTTGAAAAAGCTAGCCTTAGCTTTCCTAACTGTCTGTGTATATTGGTTCCTAACTTCCCTGAAAAGTTGCATATTGGGGGGCTGTTCGATGCTACTGCAGAATGCCACAGGATGTTTTTGTGCTGGTCAAGGGCAGTCAGGTCTGGTTCAAAATTGTTTGAATGGGGCATGCTTATTTGGGGCAGCAGGGTAGCCTAAGTGGTTAGAGTGTTGGTCTAGTAACCGGAAGGTTGCAAGTTCAAACCCCCGAGCTGACAAGGTTCAAATCTGTCGTTCTGCCCCTGAACAAGGCAGTAACTGACTGTTCCTAGGCAGTCATTGAAAATAAGAATTTGTTCTTAACTGACTTGCCTGGTTAAATAAAGGCAAAATAAAAACATTTAAGATGGTGACAATTTTGAAGAATAACCAACCTCTAACCAACCTCTACTGACGGGATGAGTTCCATATCCGGGCCAGGTCGATTAGAAAGGCCTGCTCACTGAAGTGTTTTAGGGAGCGTTTGACAGTGATGAGGGGTGGTCGTTTGACCGCAGACCCATTACAGATGCAGGCAATGAGGCAGTGAATGCTGAGATCTTGGTTGAAAACAGCAGAGGTGTATTTGGAGGGAAAGTTGGTTAGAATGATATCTATGAGGGTGCCCGTGTTTACAGCTTTGGGGTTGTACCTGGTAAATTCATTGATAATTTGTGTGAGATTGAGGGCATCAAGCTTAGATTGTAGGATGTTCGGGGTGTTAAGCATATCCCATTTTAGGTCACCTATTAGCACGAGCTCTGAAGATAGATGGGGGGCAATCAGTTCACATATGGTGTCCAGAGTACAGCTGGGGGCAGAGGGTGGTCTATAGCAAGCGGCAACAGTGAGAGACTTGTTTCTGAAAATCTGGATTTTTAAAAGTAGAAGCTGGAATTGTTTGGGTACAGACCTGGATTGTGTTACAGAACTCTCCAGGCTATCTCTGCAGTAAATTGCAACACCACCCCCTTGGCAGTTCTATCTTATCGTAAAATGTTATAGTTAGGGATGGAAATGTCAGTGTTTTTGGTGGTCTTCCTAAGCCAGGATTCAGACACGGCTAGGACATCTGGGTTGGCAGAGTGTGCTAAAGCAGTGAATAAAACAAACTTAGGGAGGAGGCTCCTAATGTTAACATGCATGAAACCAAGGATTATGGTTACAGAAGTTGAGCTAGGCACTGCAGGGCCTGGATTAACCTCTACATCATCAGAGGAACAGAGGAGGAGTAGGATAAGGGTACGGCTATAAGAACTGGTCGTCTAGTAAGTCTGGAACAGAGAGTAAAAGGAGCAGGTTTCTGGGCGCGATAGAATAGACTCAAGGCATAATGTATAGACAACGGTATGGTAGGATGTGAATACAGTGGAGGTAGGCCTAGGCATTGAGTGATGATTGCCAGGTCGCAGTTGCAAATGAGAACTTGTTCTCAACTAGCCTACCTGGTTAAATAAAGGTGAAATAAAAAATATAAAAATTATGATGAGAGAGATATTGGTAATTTAAAGGTAATTTATATAAATACTGGGCAGGCCATTATTGTGGCTACCATGGCTATGCCCCATAGGATGACAATTCCCCCATCCACTGGGCACAAATGGTCACTGAATGGTTTGATGAGCATGAAAACGATGTAAACCAGATTTAGTCTTATTCACCAGATCAAAAAACCAATTGAACACTTATAGGAGATTCTGTAACGGCGCGTTTTACACCACCATCAACAAAACCCCAAATGATGGAATTTCCCCCCAAAACAATTCTACACATTTTTTTTATCGCTTTTTCGTGGTATCGAATTCACCCATCCTGTACGGACTCGGGAGAGGCGAAGGTCAAGAGTCATTCGTCCTCCAAAACACAACCCAGCCAAGTCACACTGGTTCTTGACAGAATGCCCGCTTAACTTGGAAACCAGCCGCAACAATGTATCGGAAGAAACACCGTACACCTGGCGACCGTGTCAGCATGCATTGCACCTAGCATGCCACAGGAGTCGCTAGTGCACAGCCGGACAACAACATCCCTGCCCTAACCCGGGGCCAACCACTCTATGGGTCTCCCAGCCGCAGTCAACTGGGACATAGCCTGGACATGAACCAGGATCTCTAGTGGCAAAGCTAGCACTGCAGTGAAGTGCCTTAGACCATTGCACCATTCAGGATATGATGCAGTTTATTGTGGAAGAATGGTGTCACATCACTCCAATAGAGTTCCAGAAATTGGAGAATTCATGGCAAGGTGCATTGAAACTGTTCTGGCTCGTGGTGGCCCATTGCCCAATTAAGACACTTTATGTTGGTGTTTCATTTATTTTTGCAGGTACCCGTATCTTATAGATGTAGTATTCTCTCAATTTGCAAGCTAAGCTTATATCTCGTAAATGATGTAAATGACAAATTATATTCAAATGGATTGGAAAAATCCTATATGGAAAATTCCCTGAAGTTTCAACAGTTCATTATGGCATATTTGACTGCCAGGAAACCCTGAAAACAATATATATATATCATGCCAGGTGAGTTCAAAAGCCTGGGCAGAAGGCAGATCTTCCCGTCTGTCAGTTTGTCATTTTTAAACAGTGAGTTGATGACAGAGACCCAGAATGAAAGGGAATGAGAGAGAGAGGCAGGGGGAAATGGACAGACCTGCCATAAAGCTTCTCAGGGGAGAAGAGAGAGGCAGGGGGAAATGGACAGACCTGCCATAAAGCGTTCTCAGGGGAGAAGAGAGAGGCAGGGGGAAATGGACAGACCTGCCATAAAGCGTTCTCAGGGGAGAAGAGAGAGGCAGGGGGAAATGGACAGACCTGCCATAAAGCTCTCTCAGGGGAGAAGAGAGAGGCAGGGGGAAATGGACAGACCTGCCATAAAGCGTTCCCAGGGGAGAAGAGAGAGGCAGGGGGAAATGGACAGACCTGCCGTAAAGCGTTCCCAGGGGAGAGTAGAGAGGCAGTAGAAGTCTGAGTGTCTCCTCCCAACTGGCACAAACTGCCTGGGAACATTAACACTATTACACTGTCACAACTACCCACTGCAGTCAGTCTGCAGATTATGGTCTCAAATGCATGGCACTCTTTTCCATATAGTCCACTACTGTGATGTGGCTTCACATATCACAGTCTCAAGCCAACCATCCCATCATCTGGCAACAAAATTGCATCCAAATTCCGTAAAGACAGTGTGGAACCAGCTCTGAATAGAATGTGAGCTGATATTCCAATTCTGTTTCATTCCATTTCGGAATGGACCTCGGAGAGCTGTTTGCATATCAGAATGACACTGGTAATATGAATAGAGTCAGAGCAGGCAACAGCCCATAGTACCCATTAGCAAAGAGGGTATTATGAGGCATTAGCTACAGCTTCGTAGGGGTACACATCCACTGAAAGCACTGCCTCTAAGCTGCTATAAGCTTCATGGAGCCCACTGACTAATGAAGGTGAGAATCAATTATAATCTTACATTACTTTGGTTCTCCATGATGCAGCAGGAAGGATCCAACTTGAACTCACACCCAAGTCTGCCAGAGACACAACTCCACAGACCTGTTAGCCTGTATAATATGCCATGGTTCAAATGAACTCCGACTGCTCCCTGGTCTGTTTACTGCCCTCATGTTACCCTGTAAATTACAGTTATAATGGCAGTAAATCTGCTCCCGTTCACAGCGTTGGTTTTGATACTGATACCCAGTGGATAGTGCTTGACTAATATGCAGAGACTGGAGGAGACTTGGCCAGTTGGACGGGCATTTGATTTCCATAGGCGGGCACATTTTTTTCACGGGACTTCCTATGTGTTTTTTAAATGGGTTTTATAGTAAAGACATGTAATTTAACTGTAAAAATGTGTAACCTTTTAATGTGGCATGAAAACAACCAGTCATGATGTTTTTATCTGATTGTCAAACAAATCACTTCAAAAAGTAGGTTACCTTCGTACTTTTGTCCACAATAATCCAAGCATCCGAGCAGTGCACTGTGCACTTGCCAAATGTCCTTCAATTCCAGTGGAGTAGTGCTCTTTTTTTAGGTGAGGAAGAGCAACAAATAAAAAGTATGACGTCATCATTTCTCAATCAAAGTTTGTACCGACAGATGCAGCCTATTGAATATCATTGTAGAATATGTCTATTGCATAAAATGCATCCTCCAATCACAACG
This sequence comes from Oncorhynchus gorbuscha, assembly GCF_021184085.1. Classification (NCBI taxonomy): domain Eukaryota; kingdom Metazoa; phylum Chordata; class Actinopteri; order Salmoniformes; family Salmonidae; genus Oncorhynchus; species Oncorhynchus gorbuscha. Next base: position 92,664,647 of record NC_060178.1, read on the forward strand.
TCTGCCTATGCCCACACATATTGTCTCCAGAACATGTTCTATTTTTAATACCCTCAAACACCAAGTTAGGCATACCTCATTTCAAAATAGGCCGTCATCACTGTCAATTGTGAATGATAATTATTCACATTTTACCGGTGAAATAAATGTCCAAACTGCATGCCAATCATTTGATGTCAATCAGATTCATGGGAATATGCATTTAGTTCTTCTTGAATTACTGTTGAGCGAATTAAAGCAGACGGTATTAACAAACTATTAACCTTTCTCCTATGCATACTTTACATCAAAGCATAGATTCTGTCTAGTGGATTGATTGCACTATTGAGTTTTGGCTGCATGAGGAAATAATTGTGACTATTCAGCCAGATGAGGAGGATGTGTTTTTGGTGTAACATACTGTAGGCCTACTATTCTACAGTATATGGTACTATATTCAGTTCCGTTATGTAAAATACTAATGAATCATTATGTGGTCTTGTGAGATATTTGATTCAGCTTTGATCGAACTTTACTAAACAAGCACCTTTCTATTTGTAATAACAATAATAATGTGATGAGCAGGATTATTAGGAGTAGGCAACAGCACTTAGTGAGGGTTCATTGAAGTTGAGCGCCCTTTGAATCATGGTGCTGAAAGGGCAGCAGCGTAACCAAGTGGAGACATGTCGTTCTGGGTTCCAGAGGGGGTCTGTGGAGTTAGAGGGGGTCCGTGGAGTTAGAGGGGGTCCGTGGAGTTAGAGGGGGTCCGTGGAGTTAGAGGGGGTCCGTGGAGTTAGAGGGGGTCCATGGAGTTAGAGGGGGTCCGTGGAGTTAGAGGGGGTCCGTGGAGTTAGAGGGGGTCTGTGGAGTTAGAGGGGGTCCATGGAGTTAGAGGGGGTCCGTGGAGTTAGAGGGGGTCCGTGGAGTTAGAGGGGGTCCGTGGAGTTAGAGGGGGTCTGTGGAGTTAGAGGGGGTCCGTGGAGTTATGAACATCAAGGCAGACACGCGGTGAATTTGGATCCCAGATCTCGTTGGTGTGATGAGGTTCATAAGGTGGATCTGTTTATGCTATACCGGTGGTATGTTTCTGTAAGCTAAGCACTCGGAAGGTAGCGCGAGTTCAAACGTGTCGTACATGAGCCCCAAGTCCATAACAAAGTGTTTTGAGGACAGCTGTTTAAACCATCCCTGGCAGAGTTTTCTGTCTGTGGCTGTTGTTGTTCGGTCAGATTTGGCCCTCTCCAAGTGGTCAAGCCTTTGACCGACCGGCCTCTGCAGACATGCAGACATGCCTACAGTTGTTCATAATTTGCGCCACCACCAGAGAGCGATAAAAAACATAATTTACCCAGCTATAGGCTGCTATAGCCTACATATTTATTTTGTTTGTCATTCTAATGTTTTCATATATATTTTTTTGCAATTAACTACAGTTATCTCGCCGGAGAAAGCATCTGAGCGAGAGAAACAGCGCCCCCTGTCTTACTATATGTAGCCCATGTACCATGGCATACATGTTCTTTGTCCATACAGCATCAGATACATGGGCTACACATATCAATTAATAAACTCCAAAAACTCCACCACAGACATTCACCAGGCCATTCCAATGTCACTTTATGTTTTGTGGGAAAATGTAATGTAAATGTATGCTATGGATATTTAGCCTGTACTCTGTCATTGTGGCACCAATGCCTTTCTGAAGTCTGCTGGGGATGGGACAGATGACAGATATTTAGATGACACAGCCACATAGCTATTAACAAAGGCCAAAAGTGAGAAGGACAGACAAATGGTTTGATGAAGAATGCAAAAACCTAAGAAAGAAATTGATCCAACCAAAAGCAGAGACCCAGAAAACTTGAGCCTACACCTTCACTATGGTGAATCACTAAAACAAAACAGAAATACAATGTGGAAAAAGAAAGGAACAGCACATCAGAAATAAGCTCCATGTAATTGAAGAATCCATAGACTAATCACTTCTGGGAAAATTGGAAAACACTAAACAAACAACAAGAAAATGTATCTATCCAAAATGGAGATGTATACAGTAGATAAACCACTTCTCCAATCTGTTTGGCTCTATGACAAAGAACAAACTTCAAAACCATATATATGATCAAATACAAATCTTAGAATCAACTATTAAAGATTACCACAACCCACTTGATTCTCCAATTACATTGAATGAACTACAGGACAAAATACAAACCCTCCAACCCAAAAGGCATGTGGGGTTGATGTTATCCTCAATTAAATTATAAAATTTACAGACCACAAATTCCAATTGGCTAAACTTAAACTCTATCATCCTCAGCTCTGGCATCTTCCCCAATATTTGGAACCAAGGACTGATCATCCCAATCCACATAAGTGGAGGCAAATCTGAGCCCAATAACTACCTTGAGACAGCAACCTTGGGAAAATCCTCTGCATTATCATTAACAACAGACTCATACATTTCCTCAGCGAAAACAATGTACTGAGCAAATGTCAAATGGCCTTTTCACCAAATTACCGTACAACAGACCACGTATTCACCCTGCACGCCCTAATTGACAAACAAACAAACCAAAACAAAGGCAAAGTCTTCTCATGCTTTGTTGATTTCAAAAAAGCCTTTGACTCAAATTGACATGAGGGTCTGCTATACAATTTGATGGAAAGTGGTGTTGGGGGAAAAACATACGACATTATAAAATCCATGTACATAAACAACAAGTGTGTGTTAAAATTGACAAAAACACACAATTCTTTCCACATTCCACCCTCTTCAACATATATCAACGAATTAGCGAGGGCACTAGAACAGTCCGTAGCACCCGGCCTCACCCTAATAGAATCTGAGGTTAAATGTCTACTGTTTGCTGATGATCTGGTGCTTCTGTCCCCAACCAAGGAGGGCCTACAGCAGCACCTAGATCTTCTTCACAGATTCTGTCAGACCTGGGCCCTGACAGACCTGGGCCCTGACAGACCTGGGCCCTGACAGACCTGGGCTCTGACAGACCTGGGCCCTGAGAGACCTGGGCCCTGAGAGACCTGGGCCCTGACAGACCTGCGCCCTGACAGACCTGGGACCTGACAATAAATCTCAGTAAAACCAAAATAATGGTGTTCAAAAGGTCCAGTCACCAGGACCACAAATACACATCTAGACACCATTTCCCTAGAGCACACAAAAAACTACACATACCTCGAACTAAACATCGGCGCCATAGGTAACTTCCACAAAGCTGTGATTAATCTGAGAGACAAGGCAAGAAGGGCATTCTATGCCATCAAAAGGAACATAACTTTCGACATACCAATTAGGATCTGGCTAAAAAATACTTCAAATAGTTATAGAACTCATTGCCCTTTGTGGTTGTGACGTCCGGGGTCCACTCAACAACCAAGAATTCACCAAATGGGACAAACACCAAATTGAGGCTCTGCATGTAGAATTCTGCAAAAATGTCCTCCGTGTACAACGTTAAACATCAAATTATGCATACAGAGCAGAATTAGGCCGATACCCACTAATTATCAAAATCCAGAAAAGTGCCGTTAAATTCTACAATCACCTAAAAGGAAGCGATTCCCAAACCTTCCATAACAAAGCCATCACCTACAGAGAGATGAACCTGGAGAAGAGACCCCTAAGCAAGCGGGTCCTGGGGCTCTATTCACAAACACAAACAGATGCCACAGAGTCCCGGGACAGCAACAAAATTAGACACAACCAAATCATAAGAAAACAAAAAGATAATTACTTGACACATTGGAAAGAATTTACAAAAATCAGAGCAAATTGAATGCTATTTGGCCCTAAACAGAGAGTACACCGTGGCAGAATACCTGACCACTGTGACTGACCCAAAATTAAGGATATCTTTGAGTATGTACAGACTCAGTGACTTATTGAGAAAGGCCGATGAAGGCAGACCTGGCTTTCAAGAGAACAGGCTATGTGCACACTGCTCATAAAATGAGGTGGAAACTGAGCTGCACTTCCTTAACCTCCTGCCAATGTATGACCATATGAGGGACACATATTTCCCTCAGATTACACAGACCCAAAAAGAATTTGAAAACAAATACAATTTTGATAAACTCTCATATCTATTGGGTAAAATACCACAGTGTGCCGTCACAGCAGCAATATTTGTGATGTGTTGCCACAAGAAAGGGGCAACCAGTGAAGAACAAACACCATTGTAAATACAACCTATATTCATTTATTTTACCTTTTGTACATTAATTATTTATACATCATTACAACACTGGATATAGACATAATATTATTTTACTTTATTATTTTGGAACTTTTGTGAGTGTAATGTTTGCTGTTCATCTTTTGTTTATTTCACTTTTGTTTATTAACTATTTCATTTGCTTTGGCAATGTAAACATGTTTCCCATGAAATGGAGAGAGACAGAGAAACACCGAGAGAGAGACAGAGAGAGAGAGAGAGAGAGAGAGAGAGAGAGAGAGAGACACACAGAGAGAGAGCGAGAGACACACAGAGACAGAGAGAGAGACAGACAGACAGACAGACAGGGAAACACAGAGAGAGAGACAGGGAAACACAGAGAGAGAGACAGAAACACAGAGAGAGAGAGAGAGAGAGAGAGAGAGAGAGAGAGAGAGAGAGAGAGAGAGAGAGAGAGAGAGAGAGACAGAGACAGAGAGAGCGAGAGACAGACAGGGAGAGCGAGAGACAGACAGGGAGAGCGAGAGGGAGAGTCAATCTCTTTATTGAAGACTCCTTTGTCTCAGCTAGCTGGTGGAAGTGAAGACCATTGTCACAATCAGTCAATGTGGGAGGCTTTAGTCTGCTTTGATGAATAGAGCTCCTTATGGACAATCCACATTCTGTGACTTAGACATAACAGCTTCCTCTGTTGGCTCGCACTAGATAAAAAACCCTAATGGTAATTGCACACAGATGCTGCATTGGAAAAAAGAGGGAGAGGGAGAAAAGTGACACTGAAAATACTATTTAGAGAGAAGAATGAAGAATGTCATAATTGTGGTTGCTTTGAAATGGAGCACTCAGTCTGGAGTCCCCATGGAGAACTCTGGCCTTTGTGACAGCTCTGACATCATCCATGTTAATTTACATTAATGAAAGATGGGACTAGACTTTGGTAAAGAATTTTCCATTCATCCAGTCATATTTGGAGAGATTTATGGGGATTCTAGCATTCCACACCTACATTTACATATTGTCTCTCTGCAAAATTGACATCTTAGCCAAAATATTCCCTCCCCCCAACCTACCGCAATCTCCCTAAATATCCACCCATCTCCCACTGCTGTTTCCCCTATAGATACAGAAACCCAGCCTCCATTACCAGATCCCATCCCAGTTCATCATCATCAGAGGATCATTTTAGATCATATCCCGGATCACCTCAGATCACATCCCGGATCACCGTTGTCATGATGTTGGCCTGTTGGGGGAGGTTTATGACCCCCATAAATACCTTTCCCCTTTTCTCTCTCTCTACTTTATAGAGTTGACTCTTGTAATGCATTTGTAACATAGAGAGTCTGATAACATCAAAAGGTGAGAGACGGAACCATATTTCGGTAATTCAACCAGTTGAACATATGCGTTGGTACTTAATGAATATGATCTCAGATCAGTTGTTGTCTGAGACATTACTACTAATGAGAGTATGACATAAACTGTATCTTGGAAAATCTACACATTCTAGTTATCAGATTCACATGAAATTGTTGTGAAATTTAAATGTTTAAATATGAAACTATTTGTGAAAATATTAAATGTAATTTTAGCTTCTTAATGAGAGAACGGTTTGTCATAGAGTAAACTCTGCTCACTCAGAGGCCCCGCCCAAGTGAACAGACATTGGGTATAAACTATGAAACACGCCCTTCTCTTCACCACGATATAAGCCTGTTGAAAAAATCCAACTTTCTGTTCCAAGGACCTGAGGACTTGCGGTCCCTGCGTTAAAAGGACTGTCATGTTTTGTCATTGATTATCATGTCTTGTCCCTGTGCTTCCCCTTCTATTCGTTTCCCTCTGCTGGTCTTATTAGGTTCTTTCCCTCTTTCTATCCCTCTCTCTCCCCCTCCCTCTCTCACTCTCTCGCTCTCTCTTCTCTCTATCGTTCCGTTCCTGCTCCCAGCTGTTCCTATTCCCCTAATCAATCATTTAGTCTTCCCACACCTGTTCCCGATCCTTTTCCCTGATTAGAGTCCCTATTTCTCTCCTTGTTTTCCGTACCTGCCCTGTCGGATCCTTGTCTATATTCACCGTGCTGTGTCTATGTATTGCCCTGTCGTGTCGTGTTTCCCTCAGATGCTGCGTGGTGAGCAGGTGTCTGAGTCTGCTAGGTTCAAGTGCCTTCCCGAGGCAACCTGCAGTTCTTGATCAAGTCTCCAGTCTGTTCTCGTCTTTACGAGTAGTATTATGCCTTTTGTTTTGTAAAATATCTTTACTGGATTAAAAACTCTGTTTTCGCCAAGTCGCTTTTGGGTCCTCATTCACCTGCATAACAGAAGGATCCGACCAAGGAATGGACCCAGCGACTACAGATGCTCGTAACACTGCCGTCAAGATCCAAGGAGCCATGCTCGGCAGACACGAGCAGGAATTGTCTGCTGCTCGCCATGCCGTGGAGAACCTGGCCGCTCAGGTTTCCGACCTCTCTGGACAGTTCCAGAGTCTTCGTCTCGTGCCACCTGTTACTTCCTGGCCTGCCGAGCCTCCGGAACCTAGGGTTAATAACCCACCTTGCTACTCCGGGCAGCCCACGGAGTGCCGCTCCTTTCTCACCCAGTGTGATATTGTGTTCTCTCTCCAACCCAACACATACTCTAGCGAGAGAGCTCGGGTTGCTTACGTCATTTCACTCCTTACTGGCCGGGCTCGAGAGTGGGGCACAGCTATCTGGGAGGCAAGGGCTGATTGTTCTAACAATTACCAGAACTTTAAAGAGGAGATGATTCGGGTTTTTGACCGTTCAGTTTTTGGTGGGGAGGCTTCTAGGGCCCTGGCTTCCCTATGCCAAGGTGATCGATCCATAACGGATTACTCTATAGAGTTTCGTACTCTTGCTGCCTCTAGTGACTGGAACGAGCCGGCGCTGCTCGCTCGTTTTCTGGAGGGACTCCACGCAGTGGTCAAAGATGAGATTCTCTCTCGGGAGGTTCCTTCCAGTGTGGACTCTTTGATTGCTCTCGCCATCCGCATAGAACGACGGGTAGATCTTCGTCACCAAGCTCGTGGAAGAGAGCTCGCGTCAACGGTGTTTCCCTGCTCCGCATCGCAACCATCTCCCTCCTCTGGCTCAGAGACTGAGCCCATGCAGCTGGGAGGTATTCGCATCTCGACCAAGGAGAGGGAACGGAGGATCACCAACCGCCTGTGCCTCTATTGCGGATTTGATGGACATTTTGTCAATTCATGTCCAGTAAAAGGCCAGAGCTCATCAGTAAGCGGAGGGCTACTGGTGAGCGCTACTACTCAGGTCTCTTCATCTAGATCCTGTACTACTATGTCGGTCCATCTACGCTGGACCGGTTCGGGTGCTACATGCAGTGCCTTGATTGACTCTGGGGCTGAGGGTTGTTTCATGGACGAAGCATGGGTTCGGAAACATAACATTCCTTTCAGACAGTTAGACAAGCCTACGCCCATGTTTGCCTTAGATGGTAGTCATCTTCCCAGTATCAGATTTGAGACACTACCTTTAACTCTCACAGTATCTGGTAACCACAGTGAGACTATTTCTTTTTTGATTTTTCGTTCACCTTTTACACCTGTTGTTTTGGGTCATCCCTGGCTAGTATGTCATAATCCTTCTATTAATTGGTCTTGTAATTCTATCCTATCCTGGAACGTATCTTGTCATGTGAAGTGTTTAATGTCTGCCATCCCTCCCATTTCTTCTGTCCCCACTTCTCAGGAGGAACCTGGCGATTTGACAGGAGTGCCGGAGGAATATCATGATCTGCGCACGGTCTTCAGTCGGTCCCGAGCCAACTCCCTTCCTCCTCACCGGTCGTATGATTGTAGTATTGATCTCCTTCCGGGGACCACTCCTCCTCGGGGTAGACTATACTCTCTGTCGGCTCCCGAACGTAAGGCTCTCGAGGATTATTTATCTGTGTCTCTTGACGCCGGTACCATAGTGCCTTCTTCCTCTCCGGCCGGGGCGGGGTTCTTTTTGTTAAGAAGAAGGACGGTACTCTGCGCCCCTGCGTGGATTATCGAGGGCTGAATGACATAACGGTTAAGAATCGTTATCCGCTTCCCCTTATGTCATCAGCCTTCGAGATTCTGCAGGGAGCCAGGTGCTTTACTAAGTTGGACCTTCGTAACGCTTACCATCTCGTGCGCATCAGAGAGGGGGACGAGTGGAAAACGGCGTTTAACACTCCGTTAGGGCATTTTGAGTACCGGGTTCTGCCGTTTGGTCTCGCCAATGCGCCAGCTGTTTTTCAGGCATTAGTTAATGATGTTCTGAGAGACATGCTGAACATCTTTGTTTTTGTCTATCTTGACGATATCCTGATTTTTTCACCGTCACTCGAGATTCATGTTCAGCACGTTCGACGTGTTCTACAGCGCCTTTTAGAGAATTGTCTCTACGTTAAGGCTGAGAAGTGCTCTTTTCATGTCTCCTCCGTTACTTTTCTCGGTTCCGTTATTTCCGCTGAAGGCATTCAGATGGATTCCGCTAAGGTCCAAGCTGTCAGTGATTGGCCCGTTCCAAGGTCACGTGTCGAGTTGCAGTGCTTTTTAGGTTTCGCTAATTTCTATCGGCGTTTCATTCGTAATTTCGGTCAAGTTGCTGCCCCTCTCACAGCTCTTACTTCTGTCAAGACGTGTTTTAAGTGGTCCGGTTCCGCCCAGGGAGCTTTTGATCTTCTAAAAGAACGTTTTACGTCCGCTCCTATCCTCGTTACTCCTGACGTCACTAGACAATTAATTGTCGAGGTTGACGCTTCAGAGGTAGGCGTGGGAGCCATTCTATCCCAGCGCTTCCAGTCTGACGATAAGGTTCATCCTTGCGCTTATTTTTCTCATCGCCTGTCGCCATCTGAGCGCAACTATGATGTGGGTAACCGTGAACTGCTCGCCATCCGCTTAGCCCTAGGCGAATGGCGACAGTGGTTGGAGGGGGCGACCGTTCCTTTTGTCGTTTGGACAGACCATAAGAACCTTGAGTACATCCGTTCTGCCAAACGACTTAATGCCCGTCGTTTGGGCGTTGTTTTTCGCTCGTTTCGAGTTTGTGATTTCTTACCGTCCGGGTAGCAAAAACACCAAGCCTGATGCCTTATCCCGTCTGTTTAGTTCTTCTGTGGCTTCTACTGATCCCGAGGGGATTCTTCCTTATGGGCGTGTTGTCGGGTTGACAGTCTGGGGAATTGAAAGACAGGTTAAGCAAGCACTCACGCACACTGCGTCGCCGCGCGCTTGTCCTAGTAACCTCCTTTTCGTCCCTGTTTCCACTCGTCTGGCTGTTCTTCAGTGGGCTCACTCTGCCAAGTTAGCTGGTCATCCCGGTGTTCGAGGCACTCTTGCGTCTATTCGCCAGCGCTTTTGGTGGCCGACTCAGGAGCGTGACACGCGCCGTTTCGTGGCTGCTTGTTCGGACTGCGCGCAGACTAAGTCGGGTAACTCTCCTCCTGCCGGTCGTCTCAGACCGCTCCCCATTCCTTCTCGACCATGGTCTCACATCGCCCTAGACTTCATTACCGGTCTGCCTTTGTCTGCGGGGAAGACTGTGATTCTTACGGTTGTCGATAGGTTCTCTAAGGCGGCACATTTCATTCCCCTCGCTAAACTTCCTTCCGCTAAGGAGACGGCACAAATCATTATCGAGAATGTGTTCAGAATTCATGGCCTCCCGTTAGACGCCGTTTCAGACAGAGGTCCGCAATTCACGTCACAGTTTTGGAGGGAGTTCTGTCGTTTGATTGGTGCGTCCGTCAGTCTCTCTTCCGGGTTTCATCCCCAGTCTAACGGTCAAGCAGAGAGGGCCAATCAGACGATTGGTCGCATACTACGCAGCCTTTCTTTCAGAAACCCTGCGTCTTGGGCAGAACAGCTCCCCTGGGCAGAATACGCTCACAACTCGCTTCCTTCGTCTGCTACCGGGTTATCTCCGTTTCAGAGTAGTCTGGGTTACCAGCCTCCTCTGTTCTCATCCCAGCTTGCCAAGTCCAGCGTTCCCTCCGCTCAAGCGTTTGTCCAACGTTGTGAGCGCACCTGGAGGAGGGTGAGGTCTGCACTTTGCCGTTACAGGGCACAGACTGTGAGAGCCGCCAATAAACGCAGGATTAAGAGTCCAAGGTATTGTTGCGGCCAGAGAGTGTGGCTTTCCACTCACAACCTTCCTCTTACGACAGCTTCTCGTAAGTTGACTCCGCGGTTCATTGGTCCGTTCCGTGTCTCCCAGGTCGTCAATCCTGTCGCTGTGCGACTGCTTCTTCCGCGACATCTTCGTCGCGTCCATCCTGTCTTCCATGTCTCCTGTGTCAAGCCCTTTCTTCGCACCCCGTTCGTCTTCCCTCCCCCTCCCGTCCTTGTCGAGAGCGCACCTATTTACAAGGTACGTAAGATCATGGACATGCGTTCTCGGGGACGGGGTCACCAATACTTAGTGGATTGGGAGGGTTACGGTCCTGAGGAGAGGAGTTGGGTTCCGTCTCGGGACGTGCTGGACCGTTCGCTTATTGATGATTTCCTCCGTTGCCGCCAGGGTTCCTCCTCGAGTGCGCCAGGAGGCGCTCGGTGAGTGGGGGGTACTGTCATGTTTTGTCATTGATTATCATGTCTTGTCCCTGTGCTTCCCCTTCTATTCGTTTCCCTCTGCTGGTCTTATTAGGTTCTTTCCCTCTTTCTATCCCTCTCTCTCCCCCTCCCTCTCTCACTCTCTCGCTCTCTCTTCTCTCTATCGTTCCGTTCCTGCTCCCAGCTGTTCCTATTCCCCTAATCAATCATTTAGTCTTCCCACACCTGTTCCCGATCCTTTTCCCTGATTAGAGTCCCTATTTCTCTCCTTGTTTTCCGTACCTGCCCTGTCGGATCCTTGTCTATATTCACCGTGCTGTGTCTATGTATTGCCCTGTCGTGTCGTGTTTCCCTCAGATGCTGCGTGGTGAGCAGGTGTCTGAGTCTGCTAGGTTCAAGTGCCTTCCCGAGGCAACCTGCAGTTCTTGATCAAGTCTCCAGTCTGTTCTCGTCTTTACGAGTAGTATTATGCCTTTTGTTTTGTAAAATATCTTTACTGGATTAAAAACTCTGTTTTCGCCAAGTCGCTTTTGGGTCCTCATTCACCTGCATAACAAGGACAAGATCACCTACAGAACTAAGCCAACCTCAGTGTGAGCTCCGGTTGAACGACAAGAACCTAACGAAATTAGCATAGAATTTCAACGTGAAGATGACAATCAACACACCGGAAGGATGAATTTTGACTATACCAGCCAGAATATAGCATGAGCATATAGCATGGCAACGTGGTATGAACTTTGAACTCTTATTCACTAAAGAAGTGATACTTCCTAGCCGATTGAGTTAGCCGCAGCAACTGTAAACGTGGGTTAGGAGAGGATGGACAGAGTATCCATTATAACACGCTCCAGTTGACCACTAGACATTCTTTAGAGGACAAGAGATCCATGCTGGACAACCCGGCCTTTTATCTACGACCAATCTACCGAAGCGCAGCTCAGAGTAAATATTTATTGCATTTTCCTTTTCCAAATGGGCGCTTATTGAGAATGCATAAGATACTGTATTTACGATAGCATAGCTGCCTACGGCCCGATAGAGACACAAAACCTTTTTGTTCCTCAGTCTTCCCGCTCCTTCACTCAAACCCAATCCCCTCTCTTTGTGTAACCAGCCGTCATATCTGTTCCGTACGCTAGGGACGTTTTCCTTTATGACATCATTGGTAATCAATGTATGATCCATTCTGTGTATATGTAATTCCGTGTGATTATTTAGTAAATAAATAATTAAAACAAATGTTGTATTGATGATTCAACTTGTTAGCCAGGGTTTGTGAAGATAACAAAGAATTTACAACTTTCAGATGAGACTGAATAAGGTGATGATTAAATATTGACTGCTATTGAGGTAAAAGATTACCAGGTCTTTAAGAGTTTATTCGGAAGATAACGGCTCTATAAACATTATTTTGTGGTGTCCCATCTTTCTAGTTAATTACATTTACATGATTAGAGGTCCTTAATCAGGTAATATTAATTACAGAAAAATTATTTTATAGAATTTCAGATCACATCCCAGATCACCACCCTGGAGGATAATCTCAGATCACGTCCCAGATCACCACACTGGTGATCACATCCCAGATCGTCATCATAGAGGATCATCTCAGATCACATCCCAGATCTTCATCATGGAGGATTATCTCAGATCACATCCCAGATCGTCATCATAGAGGATCATCTCAGATCACATCCCAGATCACCATCATGGAGGATCAGCTCAGATCACATCCCAGATTACCGCCTTGGAGGTTCATCTCAAATCACATCCTGGATAACCATCATGGAGGATCATCTCAGATCACATCCCAGATCACCACCCTGGAGGATCATCTCAGATCACATCCCAGGTCATCACCATGGAGGATCATCTCAGATCACATCCCAGATCATCATCATAGAGGATCATCTCAGATCACATCCCAGATCTTCATTATGGAGGATCATCTCAGATCACGTCCCAGATCACCACCCTGGAGGATCATCTCAGATCAAATCCCAGGTCATCACCATAGAGGATCATCTCAGATCACATCCCAGATCATAACCATGGGGGATTATCTCAGATCACATCCCAGATCGTCATCATAGAGGATCATCTCAGATCACATCCCAGATCACCATCATGGAGGATCCGCTCAGATCACATCCCAGATTACCGCCTTGGAGGATCATCTCAAATCACATCCTGGATAACCATCATGGAGGATCATCTCAGATCACATCCCAGGTCATCACCATGGAGGATCATCTCAGATCACATCCCAGATCATCATCAAAGAGGATAATCTTGGATCACATCCCAGATCATCTCAGATCACATCCCAGATCATCTCAGATCACATCCCAGATCATCATCATGGAGGATAATCTCAGATCACATCCCAGATCATCAACATGGAGAATAATTACAGTTCAAATCCCTGTGGTGATTTAAACAACAGTGCTGTCATAATCAAATCAAATGTTAATACAACAGTGAAATGCTAACTTACAAGCCCTTAACTAACTATGCTTTAAGAAGTTGTCACATTGTATAATGATAGGAGACAGGCGCAGGAATACGAAAATCTTTTTATTTTATTTCCCTAGCTAAAATAGAATACGTCATGAAAATGACGGGGACGAAGCCCAAAACAAACATGTGTGTATGTGTGTTTATATATATATATATATATAAACACTGGGATGTAACCCAAACGAAAGAGTGAGGTGTAAACCTCTAATCAATACACTGGACGAGACCCGTAATAACAACACACGGGACGAGACCAGTAATAACAATACACGGGACGAGACCTACTTCCGGCGCCAACAGAGATGGCCGCCTCGCTTCGCGTTCCTAGGAAACTATGCAGTTTTTTGTTTTTTTTACGTGTTATTTCTTACATTGGTACCCCAGGTCATCTTAGGTTTCATTGCATACAGTCGAGAAGAACTACTGAACATAAGAGCAGCGTCAACTCACCATCAGTACGACCAAGAATATGACTTTCGTGAAGCGGATCCTGTGTTCTGCCTTTCACCCAGGACGACGGAATGGATCCCAGCCGGTGACCCAAAAAAACGACTTCGTAAAAAGGGGAAACGGAGCGGTCTTCTGGTCAGACTCCGGAGACGGGCACATCGTGCACCACTCCCTAGCATTCTTCTCGTCAATGTCCAGTCTATTGACAACAAGGTTGATGAAATCCAAGCAAGGGTAGCATTCCAGAGGGACATCAGAGACTGTAACATTCTTTGCTTCATGGAAACATGGCTCACTGGAGAGACGCTATCGGAATCGGTGCAGCCAGCTGGTTCCTCCATGCATCGCGCCGACAGAAACAAACATCTTTCTGGTAAGAAGAGGGGCGGGGGCGTATGCTTCATGGTTAACGTGACGTGGTGTGATCATAACAACAAACAGGTACTCAAGTCCTTCTGTTCACCTGATTTAGAATTCATCACGATCAAATATCGACCGCATTATCTTCCAAGGGAATTCTCTTCGATTATAATCACAGCCGTATATATTCCCCCCCAAGCAGACACATTGATGGCTCTGAACGAACTTTATTTGACTCTTTGCAAACTGGAATCCATTTATCCGGAGGCGGCATTCATTGCAGCTGGGGATTTTAACAAGGTTAATCTGAAAACAAGACTCCTTAAATTTTATCAGCATATCGATTGCGCAACCAGGGCTGTAAAAACCTTGGGTCACTGCTATTCTAACTTCCGCGACGCATATAAGGCCCTGCCCCGCCCTCCTTTCGGAAAAGCTGACCACGACTCCATTTTATTGATCCCTGCCTACAGACAGAAACTAAAACAAGAAGCTCCCGCGCTGAGGTCTGTTCAACGCTGGTCCGACCAATCTGATTCCACACTCCAAGACTGCTTCCATCACGTGGACTGGGATATGTTTAGTATTGCGTCAGACAACAACATTGACGAATACGCTGATTCGGTGAGCGAGTTCATTAGAATGTGCGTTGAAGATGTCGTTCCCATAGCAACGATTAAAACATTACCAAACCAGAAACCGTGGATTGATGGCAGCATTCGCGTGAAACTGAAAGCCCGAACCACTGCTTTTAATCAGGGCAAGGTGACCGGAAACATGACCGAATACAAACAGTGTAACTATTCCCTCCGCAAGGCAATCAAACAAGCTAAGCGTCAATATAGAGACAAAGTAGAATCTCAATTCAACGGCTCAGACACAAGAGGTATGTGGCAGGGTCTACAGTCAATCACGGATTACAAAAAGAAAACCAGCCCAGTCACGGACCAGGATGTCTTGCTCCCAGGCAGACTAAATAACTTTTTTGCCCGCTTTGAGGACAATACAGTGCCACTGACACGGCCCGCAACTAAAACATGCGGACTCTCCTTCACTACAGCCGACGTGAGGAAAACATTTAAACGTGTCAACCCTCGCAAGGCTGCAGGCCCAGACGGCATCCCCAGCCGCGCCCTCAGAGCATGCGCAGACCAGCTGGCTGGTGTGTTTACGGACATATTCAATCAATCCCTATCCCAGTGTTGTTCCCACATGCTTCAAGAGGGCCACCATTGTTCCTGTTCCCAAGAAAGCTAAGGTAACTGAGCTAAACGACGACCGCCCCGTAGCTCTCACTTCCGTCATCATGAAGTGCTTTGAGAGACTAGTCAAGGACCATATCACCTCCACCCTACCTGACACCCTAGACCCACTCCAATTTGCTTACGGCCCAAATAGGTCCACAGACGATGCAATCTCAACCACACTGCCCTAAACCATCTGGACAAGAGGAATACCTATGTGAGAATGCTGTTCATCGACTACAGCTCGGCATTTAACACCATAGTGCCCTCCAAGCTCGTCATCAAGCTCGAGACCCTGGGTCTCGACATCGCCCTGTGCAACTGGGTACTGGACTTCCTGACGGGCCGCCCCCAGGTGGTGAGGGTAGGCAACAACATTTCCACCCCGCTGATCCTCAACACTGGGGCCCCACAAGGGTGTGTTCTGAGCCCTCTCCTGTACTCCCTGTTCACCCACGACTGCGTGGCCACGCATGCCTCCAACTCAATCATCAAGTTTGTGGACGACACAACAGTGGTAGGCTTGATTACCAACAACGACGAGACGGCCTACAGGGAGGAGGTGAGGGCCCTCGGAGTGTGGTGTCAGGAAAAAATCCTCACACTCAACGTCAACAAAACTAAGGAGATGATTGTGGACTTCAGGAAACAGCAGAGGGAACACCCCCCTATCCACATTGATGGGACAGTAGTGGAGAGGGTAGTAAGTTTTAAGTTCCTCGGCGTACACATCACAGGCAAACTGAATTGGTCCACCCACACAGACAGCATCGTGAAGAAGGAGCAGCAGCGCCTCTTCAACCTCAGGAGGCTGAAGAAATTTGGCTTGTCACCAAAAGCACTCACAAACTTCTACAGATGCACAATCGAGAGCATCCTGTCGGGCTGTATCACCGCCTGGTACGGCAACTGCTCCGCCCACAACCGTAAGGCTCTCCAGAGTGTAGTGAGGTCTGCACAACGCATCACCGGGGGCAAACTACCTGCCCTCCAGGACACCTACACCACCTGATGTCACAGGAAGGCCATAAAGATTATCAAGGACAACAACCACCCGAGCCACTGCATGTTCACCCCGCTATCATCCAGAAGGCGAGGTCAGTACAGGTGCATCAAAGCTGGGACCGAGAGACTGAAAAACAGCTTCTATCTCAAGGCCATCAGACTGTTAAACAGCCACCACTAACATTGAGTGGCTGCTGCCAACACACTGACTCAACTCCAGCCACTTTAATAATGGGAATTGATGGGAAATTATGTAAAATATATCACTAGCCACTTTAAACAATGCTACCTAATATAATGTTTACATACCCTACATTATTCATCTCATATGTATATGTATATACTGCACTCTATATCATCTACTGCATCTTTATGTAATACATGTATCACTAGCCACTTTAACTATGCCACTTTGTTTACATACTCATCTCATATGTATATACTGCACTCAATACCATCTACTGTATCTTGCCTATGCCGCTCTGTACCATCACTCACTCATATATCTTTATGTACATATTCTTATCCCCTTACACTTGTGTCTATAAGGTAGTAGTTTTGGAATTGTTAGCTAGATTACTTGTTGGTTATTACTGCATTGTCGGAACTAGAAGCACAAGCATTTCGCTACACTCGCATTAACATCTGCTAACCATGTGTCTGTGACAAATCAAATTTGATTTGATTTGACCCGTAATAACAATACACGGGACTAGACCCGTAATAACAATACACGAGACGAGACCCGTAATAACAATACACGGGACGAGAGCCGTAATAACAATACACGGGACGAGACCACACTAACAAGTGCACACTAACACGAAAGCCGATTATAACTGCGCACAAGACCAACGGACATGGAACAATAATCAGCAAGGACAATGGGAAACAGAGGGCACAATTATACACAAACTAATCAGGGGGAATAGGAACCAGGTGTGCGTAATGAGACAAGACAGTCCAGGGTTGGTGGTAATGATCCAGTTCAGTGACGCCTAGAAGACCGGTGACGTAGACCTCTGGAGCTGGTGAACGGAATGAGCAGCAGTACCGGGGGGATCCGTGACAAGTTTTAAGAAAAAATATGTGTTAAGTAAAAAATAGATAAGTACAAATCTGAAAATAAAAGTAACAAATAATTAAACAGCAGCAGTAAAATAACAATAGCAAGGCTAAATACAGGGGGTACAGAGTGAATGTGCAGGGGCAACGGTTAGTGGAGGTAATTGAGGTAATATGTACATGTAGGTAGATAATAAACAGAGAGTAGCAGCAGTGTAAAAGAGGGGTCTGGGTAGCCACATGATTAGCTGTTCATGAGTCTTATGGCTTGGGGGTAGAAGCTGTTAAGAAGCCTCTTGGACCTAGACTTGGTGCTCCGGTACCACATGACATGCGGTAGCAAAGAGAACAGTCTATAACTAGGGTCACTGGAGTCTTTGACCATTTTTAGGGCCTTCCTATGACACCGCTTGGTATAGAGGTCCTGAATGGCAGGAAGTTTGGCCCAGTGATGTACTGGGCTGTACGCACTACCCTGTGTAGTGCATTGCGGCCGAGCAGTTGCCATACCAGCAGTTGCCAGCCGAGCAGTTGCCATACCAGGCAGTGATGCAACCAGTTAGGATGCTCTCAATAGTGCAGCTGCAGAACCGTTTGAGGATCTGAGGACACCTGCCGAATCGTTTCAGTCTCCTGAGGGGGAATGGGTTTTGATGTGCCCTCTTCACGACTGTCTTAGTGTGTTGGGACCATGATAGTTTGTTAGTTTGTTAGTTCTACACCTATCATCTGAGGGAGGAGAGAGCGACTGTGGCCCCTGTTCTCATTGTACTGATCCATCATGATGGAAAAGCCTATCTCCCTTCACACAGGGATGAGTGTATGCAGTTCGGACCTCTCAGTGTAATGGTTAAGGTGTTCAGCTGACAGTTGCAGAGAGTTGCAAAGTCCCGACCGGGTTACCCCTGAATTCGGTCAAATATCCTACCAAACACTTTCCTTGAACCCTCTAATATAACAGATTGTGTTGACGGGCTCAACAAAGTCTTACCAGGAGAGATGGGGTCGACTATATTTTAACTCAGTCAAATTCCATTTCTAAATAGAAAACTCCCCTTTAGAATGTGTGCTTTTTCATTATCCTGAATTGACAGGATTCAAATGGAACTGAACCTAACCAGATCTAACCAGATACTTACATGGAACCAGGTGATAATACACAGTAGACTGACCCTGACCTACCACTGCTAGCTAGGGGGTGGCAGATAGCTTCCAGGTAAGTGTGTTGTGTCAGTATCCGATAGGTCACAGGTTCAAATCCTATCGCAAAGCACTTAACCCCAATTGCTCCAGCTGCACTGGACAATAGAGAGCAATTGTAAGGGTGTCTTTCTGTAGGCAATTTTTGTGAATTTAGAAGCATGTATGTCACAAAAAAGCACATAAAGCACATAACCTTTATGGATTATAAAGCCATTATGTTACTGACTGTTATAATCTCAGAGAACAAAATGTATAAGATCTCCATAGCCTGTGTTAACCTCAGATCATTTATCCCAAAACCCTATTCTTTCCCAATTAATTTTCCCCATAGGAATGGCTGAACTAGCATTGCTAGCACAGACTGGAATATGTTCCATGATTCGTCCGATGGCATTGAGGAGTACACTACATCAGTCATTGGTTTCATCAATAAGTGCATCGATGACGTCGTTCCCACAGTGACTGTACGTACATACCATAACTAGAAGCCATGGATTACAGGAAACATCCGCACTGAACTAAAGGCTTGAGCTGCCACTTTCAAGGAGCGGGACTCTAACCCGGAAGCTTATAAGAAATCCCACTATGCCCTCCGACGAACCATCAAACAGGAAAAGTGTCAACACAAGACTAAGATCGAATCGTACTACACCGGCTCTGACCTCGTCGGATGTGGCAGGGCTTGAAAACCATTACAGATTACAAAGGGAAGCACAGCCGAGAGCTGCCCAGTGACACGAACCTACCAGACAAGCTAAACTACTTCTATGCTTGCATCGAGGATAATAACACTGAAACATGCATGAGAGCACCAGCTGTTCCGGAAGACTTTGTGATCACTCTTTCCATAGCCGATGTGAGTAAAATCTTTAAACAGGTCAACATTCACAAGGCCACAGGGCCAGACGGATTACCAGGACGTGTACTGGGAGCATGCGCTGACCAACTGGCAAGTGTTGGTTCATGGCTCACATCAACACCATTATCCCAGAAACCCTAGAACCACTCAATTTACATACCGCCCCAACAGATCCACAGATGATAAGGTGAATGCACCAATTTGTAAGTCGCTCTGGATAAGAGCGTCTGCTAAATGACTTTAATGTAAATGTAAATGTAAATCTCTATTGCACTCCACATTGCCCTTCCCCACCTGGACAAAAGGAACACCTACGTGAGAATACTAGTCATTGACTACAGCGTTCAACACCATAGTGTCCTCAAAGCTCATCAATAAGCTAAGGACCCTGGGACTTAACACCTCCCTCTGCAACTAGATCCTGGACTTCCTGACAGGCCACGCCCAGGTGGTAAGGGTAGGTAACAACATATCCGCCATGCTGATCCTCAACACAGGGCCCCCTCGGGGGTGCGTGCTCAGTCCCCTCCTGTACTCCCTGTTCACTCATGACTGCACAGCCAGGCACGACTCCAACACCATCATTAAGTTTGCCAATGACACAACAATGGTAGGCCTGATTACCGACAACGACGAGACAGCCTATAGGGAGGAGGTCAGAGACCTGGCCGTGTGTTTCCAGGACAACAACCTCTCCCTCAACGTGCAGGACAAAGGAGATGATTGTGGACTACAGGAATAAGAGGACCGAGCACGCCCCCATTCTCAAAGACGGGGCTGCAGTGGAGCAGGTTGAGAGCTTCAAGTTTCTTGGTGTCCACATCAACAACAAACTAACATGGTCCAAACACACCAAGACAGTTGTGAAGAGGGCGTGACAAAACCTATTCCCCCTCAGGAGACTGAAAAGAATTGGCCTGGGTCCTCAGATCCTCAAAATGTTCTACAGCTGCACCATCGAGAGCATTTGGTTGCATCACTGCCTGGTACGGCAACTGCTCGGCCTCCGACCGCAAGGCACTACAGAGCGTAGTGCGACTGTCCCAGAACATCCTGGGGCCAAGCTTCCTACCATCCAGGACCTCCATACCAGGCTGTGTCAGAGGAAGGCCCTAAAAATTGTCAAAGACTCCAGCCACCCTGGTCATAGACTGTTCTCTCTGCTACCACACGGCAAGTTGTACCGGAGCGCCAAGTCTCGGTCCAAGAGGCTTCTAAACAGCT
This sequence comes from Oncorhynchus gorbuscha, assembly GCF_021184085.1. Lineage (NCBI taxonomy): Eukaryota > Metazoa > Chordata > Actinopteri > Salmoniformes > Salmonidae > Oncorhynchus > Oncorhynchus gorbuscha. Next base: position 92,685,328 of record NC_060178.1, read on the forward strand.
TCTACCCCCAAGCCAATAGACTCCTGAATATCTAATAAAATGGCTACCCAGACTATTTGCTTTGCCCCCCGCTTTTACACCGCTGCTACTCTCTGTTGTTATCATTTATGTATAGTCACTTTAATAACTCTACCTAGGTTTTCAACATGTTGAATGCACCGAGTTACACCGAGCTTTCTGTCTAAACTACTGGCACACAGCTCGGACACCCATGCATACTTCACACGGCATGCCACAAGAGGTCTCTTCACAATCCCCAAGTCCAGAACAGACTATGGGAGGCACACAGTACTACATAGAGCCATGACTACATGGAACTCACATCAAGTAATTCATGCCAGCAGTAAAATTTGATTTAAAAAACAGATTCAAAAACACCTTATGGAACAGCGGGGACTATGAAGCAACACAAACCTTGGCACAGACAAATGTGTGTATACACACACACACACACACACACACACACACACACACACACACACACACACACACACACACACACACACACACACACACACACACACACACACACACACACACACACACACACACACACACACACACAATAACATAGGCACTATACATACACATGGATTTAGTACTGGGGCCTGAGGGCACATACTGTGTTGTGACATCTGTGAATGTATTGCAATGTTTTAAAAATTCTATAACCTGCCTTAATTTTGCTGGACCCCAGGAAGAGTAGCTGCTGCAATGGGGATCCATAATAAATACAAATACATGTACATATTACCTCAACTAACCGGTGCCCCAGCACATTGACTCTGTACCGGTACCCCCCTGTATACAGTCTCACTATTGTTATTTTACTGCACGATGACGACAACTACTTCCGATCGATTGATTTATCTTATTTCCGTGTTGTGCACCAATTGGTGCCCAGACAGTATGGGCTCAAAAGACACAATATCAAGTTTGTGTGCTGTTCACAAAACACAAAATAAATTAAATGCATAATTAGCACTCATAACAAATTACAGCAGCAGCTTTGCAAGTGACGGGTCAGGATAGCACAACAGCACTAGCCTTGATATAAACCTGACAAATAAGTTTACTGCTGATTTGATTCACTACTTACTGTGCCGAGCACAAAGTATGCCCAGACACTCCCTAGAGCGTTCAATGGCTGCCGTGTGTGTGTGTGTGTGTGTGTGTGTGTGTGTGTGTGTGTGTGTGTGTGTGTGTGTGTGTGTGTGTGTGTGTGTGTGTGTGTGTGTGTGTGTGTGTGTGTGTGTGTGTGTGTGTGTGTGTGTGTGTGTGTGTGTGTGTGTGTGTGTGTGTGTGTGTGTGTGTGTGTGTGTGTGTGTGTGTGTGTGTGTGTGTGTGTGTGTGTGTGTAGGAGGACTGTAGTTGACAATGGAGGGAAAAAGGGGACACACACTACTAAGTTTTAAACAGAGCCAGGAAATGGTTAGGTAGATGTCTGGATATCTACTCTTTCTTTCTTTCTTTCTTTCTTTCTTTCTTTCTTTCTTTCTTTCTTTGTAGGATAATAAACAACATGCTTTCACACTCTGCATACCTCTGATTCCAAACTACTCCCATATCAGAGTAACACGATATCATCCACTGACTGTTGCTAAACACCTGACCAACACCTTGCTGCTGTAGAGAGGAATTCGGAAGCTGTCATTCACTGGAATTGCCCTCTAGGAAACCATTGGATATTATACCCTTCAATATGTTGGTGTATGGAGGCTAGGCCTGTGCTGTGTTGTTCTCCCATCTGTTCTCAACTAATCACGGTCAATGCAGACATTCTCTATACTGAAGCAGCATGGGTTTAGGATGTCTCAAACCCACAGAATTGAGTTTATATAGAGGAACATCATTGTTATAAGCAATGTATCCATATTGTAAAACACTATGTAACACCATAGTGTGATACACCATGAATGCTAGTTAGTGTGTGGGACCAAGTGATTCAGATTGTTCAGTCTGATTCAGAACCATAACAACATCTACTATTAACATGACTTCTACAGAGAAGCCTTCAGTCAACAGAAGTAACTTCTTCTCAGACAGGAAACCAAATAAACACTCAAGGCTATGGGTCAGTGAAGAACAAACACCATGTAAATACAAGCCATATTTATATTTATTTATTTTCCCTTTTGTACTTTAAATATTTGCACATCGTTATAACACTGTATATATACATAATGACATTTGAAATGTCTCAATTCCTTTGAAACTTTTGTAAGTGTAATGTTTACTGTACATGTTTTATTGTTTCTTTTGTTTATTATCTATTTCACTTGCTTTAGAAATATAAACATATGTTTGCATGCCAATAAAGCCCTTTGAATTTAATTTAATTGAGAGAGAGAGAAAGAGAGTGAGAGACGATTGGCTCCCACAGTGCCAGAATGCAGCAACAGGAAATGTGAATTATTATATAGATCATGATTAATGGACATTTTTGTAAGGGTTGATACATTTTTCATTAGGGCAAATAAAGTCTGAAATTACAATCTTCAGAAGCCCTTTTAAGACTCAAATACACTACAAGTTTACATGTCCTGCTGTGTGCAGGAAAATACTCAGCAAGTGGTCAAATTAAGATTGTACATCTGTAGTGTTGGCATGATACAGTCTGAAATGTAATGACCAGATTCTGTTTGTCTGGTGTTGTTGATCTCATAAATCCACACACAACCACACACAACCACACACAGTGACTGTCATCTAATCTCAATTTATGAGGTAAAAAAAAATTGGATTCCGAAATGGTATTGGTGGCGTTTCCCAAATCATAATCCAATTATCTCCATGTCCAAAACTCTACATCAGACATTTAGTCATCTTGAATATAGATGTGACAGTACTGGTAAAGCATAAGGACATCACTTTGTCCTTTCCCACCTCACAAGACTCAAAACAACTACATGAGATCCTACTTGACTTCCCTCAGGCAAGTGTTGAGGTCCCACCCTGTGTGTGTGCGCGCGCGCGCGTGTGATCGTGCGTGCAGTAGACAGAAACTTGTCCCGATGTCATGGGTGTTGACAAGCCGGAGTAAATGTCATGCAATGTGCTTTGAAATAGAAAGCAAATATGCCTAGGTTACAGCATCCTGGATGTATTTACTATCGGTTTGTCACCGTGGGCTACACAGTCGAAATCATGTTTTGAAAGATTGGAAAATTAAGTGAGTTGGATTAAGGCCAAATGCAATCCTCTCTCAATCTTCAAAACTTAATTTATATCGAATAGCCTACAATGTGCATAGATAATATAGATGGATGCCAAAAACTGCTTGAATCAACGTTATTTCCACGTAAATTCAAACAAAAATTATACGCGATGACGTAGATTCAACGTGTAAGGGAATGTGTCAATTTTTTTCACCGAACTTTTAACCTAAATCCAATGACATTTTGACATAGTTTGTTGATTTCATGTTGAATTCATGTTAGTGTGCCAAGTAGATATTGTGTTTGTTTAATTCTAGTTTTTATTTTTTCCGCAATCTTTTACAGTACACTATCAAAGAATGGTCTCATAGTTACCAGTTGCCCTTTCGGGGTAAATTGCCAGAACACCTTACCTTACTGAAAATGCTCCGGTCCGTAACAGCTCGATCCACCCTATTGGTGGCACTCCAATGACCAATATACCGTGGTAGTCAAATCACTTCATAACCCAGTCATGCAACAGACAGATGATATAATTTAAAAAATCACTTCTAAAACTGCATCCGAAAGGGGGGACTCTGAAGATCTCACTCACAACATCACGAAAAGATGCTGAAACTGCGGGAAACAGTATTATCTTCTTGCCTCCCGTTCGAGAGACACTCTCCCACCGCTGTCTGTTCCAGTCTCGTTTTGGCTCGTTCGGCAGCGAGCTTCAGTCCGTCTGTACTTCAGTTTCGTTGCTGGGTAGCGGGAACGCCCACGCGAGGTTGACTGTGCTGTGCTGGAGAGGGCAGAGAAAACAGAGCGTTGTCACACGTCACCGCCGACCGGTGTGCCCCGCGCTATAGCAGGCGCGCGGGCGTCTTCTTTATGATGAAGTATGAAAACCTAAACACAGTGTTAGGCTATCTATCTATGTATGTTCTACCAGAGTGAGCCATGCGGTTCCTGTAGTTGTGAGAGCATGCTTTATTCTACCTTTATTCTACCTCACCATAAAACCCCTATCCAGGTGGGCTCTCTTCTCCCTTCTACCCACTTCATGTGTCCTGTTCTGTCTATAGGTCCTGTTTCTGTCTATTTGAACCACACCACATAACAATAACACCACTCCATAGAACAAGTAGAACACCTCATTTGTCCCTGTGTTTCCATTTCTGTCTAATAAATCCTGAGAGCAGAAGACCCCATTTGATCTATTCACCTGATCACTGTTACTCACCAATCACTGTGTGGCTCACTCAACTGGAAAAGTGTGGCAAAGAATGACAGCCTGGACAGGGATACATTTGTAAGCTGAAGAATGACAGCCTGGACAGGGATACATTTGTAAGCTGAAGAATGACAGCCTGGACAGGGATACATTTGTAAACTGAAGAATGACAGCCTGGACAGGGATACATCTGTAAGCTGAAGAATGACAGCCTGGACAGGGATACATCTGTAAGCTGAAGAATGACAGCCTGGACAGGGATACATTTGTAAGCTGAAGAATGACAGCCTGGACAGGGATACATCTGTAAGCTGAAGAATGACAGCCTGGACAGGGATACATCTGTAAGCTGAAGAATGACAGCCTGGACAGGGATACATCTGTAAACTGAAGAATGACAGCCCGGACAGGGATACATCTGTAAGCTGAAGAATGACAGCCTGGACAGGGATACATCTGTAAGCTGAAGAATGACAGCCTGGACAGGGATACATCTGTAAGCTGAAGAATGACAGCCTGGACAGAGATACATCTGTAAGCTGAAGAATGACAGCCTGGACAGGGATACATCTGTAAGCTGAAGCTTCTTCTTCTGTGCCTTAGGTTTTTGTGTAAACCAACAGAGGATCTTGGAGAGCCAGGTGGCCTTAGGAAGAGCAGGAGAGAGAGTCTACTAGCAAATGTGTGGTGTGTCGTTGGAATATGATAGAGTTGCTGAACAATCAAAATCAATGATGCAGCTCCTTGTCTGAGCTTAGACTACCCCTGAAACGTTGTTTTTAACAACATTTTTATCATTCAAAAGACAATAATTATCACCCCAACTCAGGTTGATGAGGCCATACTAGCTATAGGCAACAACCAACAAGTGGGTCTAGCTTCAGCACATGCATTGTAACTCTGGCAACAACAGATGTGGAATCAGTACCCTGCATCAACAATGAAGTAAGAGTGGGACGATGGTATACTGTAAATCTAGAGTTCCAGGGAGAAAGATGTTTTTTTTTCTGGCATTAAGTCACACACATTAATAAGTTACTTCCTTATTAATGGATAGAATGTTTGAAAGAAAGAAAGAAATTAACAGAGGCAAATCAGGGACTTGATCCAAGTCAACAAAATCTGTTTGAGTCATCGGGAAAACAAACATCTGCTTGTTTAGAATAACATGTGTTTTAATATGGCTCTACAGGCCTGTCCTCATTGGTGCATGACAGCTTCTGGAGCAGGTGTCAGAGAATGTTTCTGAGAGAGAAAACATGGACATGGCATAAAGAGAGGAAAAATAATTAACCTCTAAAGGATCAGTGCCTTTAAAAAAAAAACTAAAATTACATACCCAAATCTAACTGCTTGTAGCTCAGGCCCTGAAGCAAGGATATGCATATTCATACCATTTGAAAGGAAACACTTTGAAGTTTGTGGAAATGTGAAAGGAATGTAGGAGAATATAACACAATAGATCTGGTAAAAGATAATACAAAGAAGAAAAAAAACGTAATTTTGTATTTTTTTGTACCATCATCTTTGAAATGCATGAGAAAGGACATAATGTATTAGTCCAGCCCAGGTGCAATTTATATTTTGGCCACTAGATGGCAGGAGTACAGGTGCAAAGTTTTAGACTCATCCAATGAACCATTGCATTTATGTTCCAAGTTTGTATCAAGACTGCCCAAATGTGCCTAATTTGTTTATTAATACTTTTTCCTGTTCAAAATTATGCACTCTCCTTAAACAATACCATGGTATTCTTTCACTGTAATAGCTACTGTATATTGGACAGTGCAGTTAGATTAACAAGAATTTAAGCTTTCTGCCCATATCAGATATGTCTATGTCCTGGGAAATGTTCTTGTTACTTACAACCTCATGCTAATCACATTAACCTATGTTAGCTTAACCGTCCCGTGGACGGGACACCGATCCCGAAGTTAACATCAACCAGAGAATATCTCAAAATTCTTTGTAGCATGACACTATCCTGCCTGCACTGTAACATAGAGATTGTATCTAAAACAGTGGCTGTGTCCAAATACCCATACTTGCATTCTAAATACTAGGCCTTTTGGGTATGCGAGATGTCAAACACATTTAGGCTTTTCATCAAGTGAACTGTTTTTTAAATCCTGTTGTTTTTACGGTAACTTACTGGCAGCCAACCTGTAAGTTACTGTAAAAAAGGTATAGTATGTTAACGTAAATTTCAAAGAAACTATGGTTTAACAGTACATTACTATTACACTATTGAGGAAAATAATTGTCTTTTCACACTCTGATTGACAACAGCTGATAATCAGAATATGGGACGAGTTCTACAAAAATGCACAAATGGCGAGTAACAAGCGCATTGTAGCATGTACATATTTTTTGCTTACTGCATAAATGTTTACTAAATAGCAGACTACATTCTAAATAGCCCCTAAGTCCATCACAAACTAATAAATGCACCATTGAGAGCATCCTGCCAGGATGTATCACCGTCTTGTACAGCAATTGCACCGTCTGCAAACGCAGGGCTCTGCAGTGGGTGGTGTGGTCAGCCCAACACACCATCTGGGGCACACTGCACCCAGGACATCTACAGCACCCAGTGTCAGAGGAAGGCCAAGAAGATCATCAAAAACCTCTGCTACACAAGCCAAGGCCTGTTAACCCCACTACCATCTAGAAGGCGGAGACAGTACAGGTGCATCAAAGCTGGGAAAGAGACAGCTTCTATCTTCAGGCCATCAGACTGTTAAACAGTCACCACTAGCTCGTCTCCACCAGTACCCTGTCCTAAATCTTAGTCGCTGCTATTAGCTGGCTACCCACCGGTACTCTACCCTGCACTGTAGAGACTGCTGCCCACTATACAGAGTCATTGAACACAGGTCACTTTAGTAATGTTTACATACTGTTTTACCCACTTCATATGTACATTTGAAGTCGGAAGTTTACATACACCTTAGCCAAATATATTTAAACTCAGTTTTACACAATTCCTGACATTTAATCCTAGTACAATTCCCAGTCTTAGGTCAGTTAAGATCACCACTTTATTTTAAGAATGTGAAATGTCAGAATAATTGTAGAGAGAATGATTTATTTCATGTTTATTTCTTTCATCACATTCCCAGTGGGTCCGAAGTTTACATTCACGCAAATAGTATTTGGTTGCATTGCCTTTAAATTGCTTAACTTGGATCAAATGTTTCAGGTATAGGACTGATATAGGACTCGTTTTACTGTGGATATAGATACTTTTGTACCTGTTTCCTCCAGCATCTTCACAAGGTCCTTTGCTGGTGTTCTGGGATTGATTTGCACTTTTCGCACCAAAGTACGTTAATCTCTAGGAGACAGAAGGAGTCTCCTTCCTGAGCAGTATGACGGCTGTTTGGTCCCATGGTGTTTATACTTGCGTACTATTGTTTGTACAGATGAATGTGGTACCTTTAGGTGTTTGGATTTTTTTTTTCTGAAATCTTGGCTGATTTCTTTAGATTTTCCCATGATGTCAAGCAAAGAGGCACTGAGTTTGAAGATAGGCCTTGAAATACATCCACAGGTACACCTCCAATTGACTCAAAAGATGTCAATTAGCCTATCAGCGTTCTCTAAAGCCATGACATAATTTTCTGGAATGTTCCAAGCTGTTTCAAAGCAATGTCAACTTAGTGTATGTAAACCTCTGACCCACTGGAAATGTGATACAGTGAGTTATAAGTGAAATAATCTGTCTGTAAACAATTATTGGAAAAATGACTTGTGTCATGCACAAACCGACTTGCCAAAACTATAGTTTGTTAACAAGAAATTTGTGGAGTGGTTGAAAAACAAGTTTTAATGAGTCCAAACTAAGTTTATGTAAACTTCTGACTTCAACTGTGTGTGTGTGTGTGTGTGTGTGTGTGTGTGTGTGTGTGTGTGTGTGTGTGTGTGTGTGTGTGTGTGTGTGTGTGTGTGTGTGTGTGTGTGTGTGTGTGTGTGTGTGTGTGTGTGTGTGTGTGTGTGTGTGTGTGTGTGTGTGTGTGTGTGTGTGTGTGTGTGTGTGTGTGTGTGTGTGTGTGTGTGTGTGTGTACCCATGCTGCAGCAGCCCCAGTTGCCCAGCTCTCTGTTTCCTGCTCAGAGCTGGTGTTCAGGCAGGAGGAAGCGCGTTTAAAACGAGTTTCAGTAACTCCAACCTAAGTGTATGTAAACTTCCGACTTCAACTGTAACTACTGCTGTACACACCTTTTCTATTCATATAACTGTCCATATTGTCTATACACACCATCATATACATTGCTCATCCTGATATGTTTTATTTATTTTGGGGATTTGTGTGTATTGTTGTGTTTTACTAGATATTACTGCACTGTTGGAGCTGGAAACATTAGCATTTCGCTACATCTGATAAATATGTGTATGAGAACAATAACATTTGATTTGATTTAGTACTTTTAGTACACTGTATGTTGTTTCAGTAGGCCAGACAGATTTCGGACAAGGCCCGTGTGTGTGTGCGGTTACGTGTGTATATGTGTCCGTGCGGTTGTGTGTGTGTGTATTTGTGTTTTCCCACCTCCTTCCTGAAATTCATTAGCATTCCTCCTGCAGGATGGACAAACTTCCGGATGGGAATATCAGGAGGGGAGGATGACTTCACCATTTCCTCCTTTAATAACACAGGCAGAAAATACTCCTTGAACACATGCAGAAACTCCTCCTTGAACACATGCAGAAACTCCTCCTTGAACACAGAGAGAAAATCCTCCTTGAACAAAGGGAGAAAATCCTCCTTGAACACCTCCCTGTGTTAAAGTATGATTTTCTCTCTGTGTTAAAAAGAGGACTTTCTCCCTGTGTTCAAGGAGAACTTTCTCCCTGTGTTAAATGAAAGTTTTCTGCCTGTGTTCAAGGAGGATTTTCTCTTTGTGTTCAAGGAGATTTTCTCTTTGTGTTAAAGGAGGATTTTCTCTCTGTGTTAAAGGAGGGTTTTCTCCCTGTGTCCAAGGAGGATTTTCTGCCTGTGTTCAAGGAGGGTTTTCTCCCTGTGTTCAAGGAGGGTTTTCTCCCTGTGTTCAAGGAGGGTTTTCTCCCTGTGTTCAAGGAGGGTTTTCTCCCTGTGTTCAAGGAGGGTTTTCTCCCTGTGTTAAAGGAGGGTTTTCTCCCTGTGTTCAAGGAGGGTTTTCTCCCTGTGTTCAAGGAGGGTTTTCTCCCTGTGTTAAAGGAGGGTTTTCTCCCTGTGTTCAAGGAGGGTTTTCTCCCTGTGTTAAAGGAGGGTTTTCTCCCTGTGTTCAAGGAGGGTTTTCTCCCTGTGTTAAAGGAGGGTTTTCTCCCTGTGTTCAAGGAATATTTTATCCCTTTGTTCAAGGATGATTTTCTCCCTGTGTTCAAGGAGGGTTTTCTCCCTGTGTTAAAGGAGGGTTTTCTCCCTGTGTTAAAGGAGGGTTTTCTCCCTGTGTTCAAGGAGGGTTTTCTCCCTGTGTTAAAGGAGGGTTTTCTCCCTGTGTTAAAGGAGGGTTTTCTCCCTGTGTTCAAGGAATATTTTATCCCTTTGTTCAAGGATGATTTTCTCCCTGTGTTCAAGGAGGGTTTTCTCCCTGTGTTAAAGGAGGGTTTTCTCCCTGTGTTAAAGGAGGGTTTTCTCCCTGTGTTCAAGGAGGGTTTTCTCCCTGTGTTAAAGGAGGGTTTTCTCCCTGTGTTAAAGGAGGGTTTTCTCCCTGTGTTAAAGGAGGGTTTTCTCCCTGTGTTCAAGGAGGGTTTTCTCCCTGTGTTCAAGGAATATTTTATCCCTTTGTTCAAGGATGATTTTATCCCTTTGTTCAAGGATGATTTTTGTTCTCCCAACAGGATGTTGTAGTATTACCCTATGAAGACAGGCCCAAAAAATCCTGTCGTCAGGTTGACCTTGTGAAAGTTCTGTCAGAACCTAAATACAAATGACCAGGGAGACTTCCAACAGTTGATTTAAAAATCCCTACATCCTAGAATCTTTACCCACAGGACCGCAGTGTGTGTGTGTGTGTGTGTGTGTGTGTGTGTGTGTGTGTGTGTGTGTGTGTGTGTGTGTGTGTGTGTGTGTGTGTGTGTGTGTGTGTGTGTGTGTGTGTGTGTGTGTGTGTGTGTGTGTGTGTGTGTGTGTGTGTGTGTGTGTGCTCGCGCATGCTATGGGTGCCTATATACTGCATGTATGTGTGTGTGTGCATTCAGGTTCATCCCTGCGACCTGCTCTGAGATGCCTGTTGCTCGGTAACACACTGTGGCGCGAGCGCTTCCTCCCGCCTGAGCAGCAGCTCTGAGCAGGAAACAGCTCTGGCAGCAGAGAGCTGGGCAACTGGGGCTGCTGCAGCATGGGTACACACACACACACACACACACACACACACACACACACACACACACACACACACACACACACACACACACACACACACACACACACACACACACACACACACACACACACACACACACACACACACACACACACACACACACACACACAGTTGAAGTCAAAAGTTTACATACACTTAGGTTGGACTCATTAAAATTTGTTTTTCAACCACTCCACAAATGTCTTGTTAACAAACTATAGTTTTGGCATGTCGGTTAGGACATTTACTTTGTGCATGACACAAGTCAAATTCCAGAAAATTATGTGATGGCTTTAGAAGCTTCATTTGAGTCAATTGAGTCAATTGGAGTCAATTGGAGGTGTACCTGTGGATGTTTTTTCAAGGCCTACCTTCAAACTCAGTGCCTCTTTGCTTGACATCATGGGAAAACCAAAAGAAATCAGCCAAGACCTCAGAAAGTTAAATGTAGACAGGCACAGGTCTGGTTCATCCATGGGAGCAATTTCCAAACGCCTGAAGGAACCACGTTCATCTGTACAAACAATGGTACGCAAGTATAAACACCATGGGACCACGCAGCCGTCATACTGCTCAGGAAGGAGACGCTTTCTGTCTCCTAAAGATGAACGTACTTTGGTGTGATTCAATCCCAGAAAGTGTGATTCAATCCCAAACCACCAGCAAATGACCTTGTGAAGATGCTGGAGGAAAGAGGTACAAAACTATATCTATATCCACATTAAAACAAGTCCTATATCGACATAACCTGAAAGGCCGCTCAGCAAGTAAGAAGCCACTGCTCCAAAACCGCCATTAAAAAGCAACTGTTTTGCAACTGGACATGGGGACAAAGATCAGACTTTTTGGAGAAATGTCCTCTGGTCTGATGAACCAAAAATACAACTGTTTGGCCATAATGACCATCGTTATGTTTGGAGGAAAAAGGGGTAGGCTTGCAAGCGGTAGAACACCATCCCAACCGTGAAGCATGGGGGTGGCAGCATCATGTTGTGGGGGTGCTTTGCTGCAGAAAGGACTGGTGCACTTCACAAAATAGATGGCATCATGAGGCGGAAAATTATGTGGATATATCGAAGCAACATCTAATTGAGTGTATGTAAACTTCTGACCCACTGGGAATGTGATGAAAGAAATAAAAGCTGAAATAAATCATTCTCTCTACAATTATTCTGGCATTTCACATTCCTAAAATAAAGTGGTGATCCTAGCTGACCTAAAACAAGGCAATTTTACCAGGATTAAATGTCAGGAATGGTGAAAAACTGAGTTTAAATGTATTTGGCTAAGGTGTATGTAAACCTCCGACTTCAACTGTTGAACCAGAATGTATACACAAACACTGAAATACCATAACTAACCCTCCGCTGTCTGTATGGTATGTCCTGTAGATTTACAGGGACGCTGCTTAGTAAATCAGCCAGAACAGAGAGAAATCTCAGTTTCTAATGCTTTATGGCTCTCTGGTGGTTGGAGGGCCATGTCTGTGATGTACGGGACAGAGCCGCTGGTACCTTTTGAACAGGTTAGTCAGCCCCAGTGGAGCAGAGCTGAAACTAGAGGAATAAAGACTCCCAGACTAACAGAGGTCAGAGGTCAAAGAGCAGGAGCAGAGGGGAGCGCTGGACCTGTCATGCTTTACCCGGTTTCTCAGCCATTGTCGATGTGTGTGACCCACACACACACATCCACACACACACACACACCCACACACACACACACACAGACACACACTGTAATCCGTTTTTTTTTGTTGCTCTGGTCTGTTGAGTAGTGTATGGTCATGTCATCCCGAGCAGCCAGACTCATGGCCTAACTGCCTACGGCCAGATCCATAAAATATTTGGGCCAGTGATGATAGAAGGGACAAGATGAAATCATCCAGATGTGCAAGGGACTACCGTACAGTATTCTATTACACAACCACATCCATGTATTATTAGATTATGTGGTTGTCTCACCTAGCTATCTGAGCATGAATGAACTAACTGTAATATGTGGTTGTCTCACCTAGCTATCTGAAGATGAATGTACTAAGTACAACGTAAAACACCAAATAATGCATGCAGAGCAGAATTAGGTCGATACCCGCTAATTGTCAAAATTCTAAAAAGAACTGTTAAATTCCACAACCACCTAAAAGGAAGCGATTCCCAAACCTTCCATAACAAAGCCATCACCTACAGAGAGATGAACATGGAGAAGAATCCCCTAAGCAAGCTGGTCCTTGGGCCCTGGGCACTGGAAATAATTAACAGGAAAACAGAGCAAACAATAACGTTATTTAGCCCCAAACAGAGAGTACACAGTGGCAGAATACCTGACCACTGTGACAGACCCAAAATGAAGGAAAGCTTTGACGATGTATAGACTCAGTGAGCCTTGTTATTGAGAGAAGCCGCTGTAGGCAGACCTGGCTCTCAAGAAAAGACAGGCTCTCTGCACACTGCCCACGCAATGAAGTGGAATGTGAGCTGCACTTCCTAACCTCCTGCCAAATGTATGACCTTATTAGAGACACATAGGTGACTGCTAGCCCCTAGTTGACTGAGTCAAGGTGTTACCCAGTAGCAGTTCAGGACCACTTACGGCTGTGGTTCTGACGGTGTTGCTTTATTTGTCAGTAACTTGTGTCTTTTTCAGATGACAGTCTGGACAGTGTAGGAGACAGGACCAGTCTGAGCAATGACTGTACCAGAAACCTACAGTGGGGCAAAAAAGTATTTAGTCAGCCACCAATTGTGCAAGTTCTCCCACTTAAAAAGATGAGAGAGACCTGTAATTTTCATCATAGTTACACTTCAACTATGACAGACACAATGAGGAAAAGAAATCCAGAAAATTACATTGTAGGACTTTTTAATGAATTTATTTGCAAATTATGGTTTGAATGCATTGAAATGTCTCTATTCCTTTGTGAGTATAATGTTTACTGTAAAAAATGTATTGTTTATTTCCCTTTTGTTTAGTGTCTAGTGCACTTGCTTTGGCAATGTAAACATATGTTTACTGTGCAAATAAAGCCCATTGAATTGAATTAGAGAGAGAGAGAGACTACAATTAGTCATCAAAGAACACATTCTAATCTACAGAGTGGTTGGCTCTTGCTACCTCCCTGCTCAGCTTGTTCTATAGTAAACAGGATTTCCTGCAACACGCACACATGCACATGCAGCGCATGCACCCAAGCACACTCACACACTCATTGAAAAGCTAACTTAGCTGTGTAATAACTTTTACAAGGCAGGCTTTTTCCTCCTTTATAATTGTTTTGTAGCCTGTGTGAGCCTTAAACTATGTGCAGGAAATTCAAAAGGCCACTTCCCGTTTGAATAGGCTGATGAAAATGCAGACAGATCAAATGAGCTTTCAGTCCCATCTGTGTTGGTCAAAATGGAGGGAAGGTTTACACGATATAGTGGAGGAAAACACATATTTTTGTTGTTGCAAATTAGATTTGATTATTCCATTCTAAGAGTTATTGTACAAAGAAAAGTTTGCTATAGCTTTCTAGACCCTTATCCTTAGTGTTCCTACGCAGTATAACAACCTGAAACTATAGGGTTAATCCAAAAAGAAAGGGCTGGACCCAACCACCAAGTATGAGCCACCAATTATAGGTAATGGAACATGTGGTTCAACAATGTTACTAACACCTGAGAGAGCTCTAAATACATCTCTTTAAAGGACATAGCTCCAGGCTAAATTCTTGTTGTTTGTTTTTGGGTCCCACCTTCCTTAATGTTCAAAGTCTATTTTTAGCTTTCAAAGTGGGTTGTGTGGGTTTGTGTTTTTGATGAATGACTAACACATGTAGACGCAAATAGGCGGACCATGGGATGAGTCATCACCTTAGAGATACTGAGGTCACCAGGTTACACAGACAACTAGGTTCCGCCTCACCTCACCTCTCACTATGAGAGACCAGGCAGCGGACACAGTTACAGAGAGTTAGAGAGAGAGTGAGGGAGAGAGCAAGAGCAAGAGCGAGAGAGAGAGAGAGAGAGAGAGAGAGAGAGAGAGAGAGAGAGAGAGAGAGAGAGAGAGAGAGAGAGAGAGAGAGAGAACAGAACAGAACATAAAATTCAACATACCAATTAAGAGCCCAATGCCCTTTATGGTTGCGGGGTCTGGGGTCTGCTCACCAACCAACATTTTACAAAATGGGACAAACACCAAATTGAGACTGCATGCAGAATTCTGCAAAAATATCCCCCATGTACAACGTAGAACACTAAATAATGCATGCAAAGCAAAATTAGGCCGATACCCACTAATGATCAAAATCCAGAAAAGAGACGTTAAATTCTACAACCACCTAAAAGGAAGCGATTCCCAAACCTTCCATAACAAAGCCATCACCTTTTTTATTTTTTATTTTTATTTCACCTTTATTTAACCAGGTAGGCTAGTTGAGAACAAGTTCTCATTTGCAATTGCGACCTGGCCAAGATAAAGCATAGCAGTGTGAACAGACAACACAGAGTTACACATGGAGTAAACAATTAACAAGTCAATAACACAGTAGAAAAAAAGGGGAGTCTATATACAATGTGTGCAAAAGGCATGAGGAGGTAGGCGAATAATTACAATTTTGCAGATTAACACTGGAGTGATAAATGATCAGATGATCATGTACAGGTAGAGATATTGGTGTGCAAAAGAGCAGAAAAGCAAATAAATAAAAACTGTGGGGATGAGGTAGGTGAAAATGGGTGGGCTATTTACCAATAGACTATGTACAGCTGCAGCGATCGGTTAGCTGCTCAGATAGCTGATGTTTGAAGTTGGTGAGGGAGATAAAAGTCTCCAATTTCAGCGATTTTTGCAATTCGTTCCAGTCACAGGCAGCAGAGTACTGGAACGAAAGGCGCCCGAATGAGGTGTTTGCTTTAGGGATGATCAGTGAGATACACCTGCTGGAGCGCGTGTTACGGATGGGTGTTGCCATCAAATCAAATCAAATTTAATTTGTCACATACACATGGTTAGCAGATGTTAAATGCGAGTGTAGCGAAATGCTTGTGCTTCTAGTTCCGACAATGCAGTGATAACCAACAAGTAATCTAACTAACAATTCCAAAACTACTGTCTTATACACAGTGTAAGGGGATAAGGAACATGTACATAAGGATATATGAATGAGTGATGGTACAGAGCAGCATACAGTAGATGGTATCGAGTACAGTATATACATATGAGATGAGTGTGTAGACAAAGTAACAAAGTGGCATAGTTAAAGTGGCTAGTGATACATGTGTTACATAAGGATGCAGTCGATGATGTAGAGTACAGTATATACATATGCATATGAGATGAATAATGTAGGGTAAGTAACATTATATAAGGTAGCATTGTTTAAAGTGGCTAGTGATATATTTACATCATTTCCCATCAATTCCCATTATTAAAATGGCTGGAGATGGAGCAGCAGCCACTCAATGTTAGTGGTGGCTGTTTAACAGTCTGATGGCCTTGAGATAGAAGCTGTTTTTCAGTCTCTCGGTCCCAGCTTTGATGCACCTGTACTGACCTCGCCTTCTGGATGATAGCGGGGTGAACAGGCAGTGGTTCGGGTGGTTGATGTCCTTGATGATCTTTATGGCCTTCCTGTAACAACGGGTGGTGTAGGTGTCCTGGAGGGCAGGTAGTTTGCCCCCGGTGATGCGTTGTGCAGTCCTCACTACCCTCTGGAGAGCCTTACGGTTGAGGGCGGAGCAGTTGCCATACCAGGCGGTGATACAGCCCGCCAGGATGCTCTCGATTGTGCATCTGTAGAAGTTTGTGAGTGCTTTTGGTGACAAGCCGAATTTCTTCAGCCTCCTGAGGTTGAATAGGCGCTGCTGCGCCTTCTTCACAACGCTGTCAGTGTGAGTGGACCAATTCAGTTTGTCTGTGATGTGTATGCCGAGGAACTTAAAACTAGCTACCCTCTCCACTACTGTTCCATCGATGTGGATAGGGGGGTGTTCCCTCTGCTGTTTCCTGAAGTCCACAATCATCTCCTTAGTTTTGTTGACGTTGAGTGTGAGGTTATTTTCCTGACACCACACTCCGAGGGCCCTCACCTCCTCCCTGTAGGCCGTCTCGTCGTTGTTGGTAATCAAGCCTACGTGACCAGTGAACTGAGATAAGGCGGAGCTTTACCTAGCATGGCCTTGTAGATGACCTGGAGCCAGTGGGTCTGGCGACGAATATGTAGCGAGGGCCAGCCGACTAGAGCATACAAGTCGCAGTGGTGGGTGGTATAAGGTGCTTTAGTGACAAAACGGATGGCACTGTGATAAACTGCATCCAGTTTGCTGAGTAGAGTGTTGGAAGCAATTTTGTAGATGACATCACCGAAGTTCAGGTTCGGAAGGATAGTCAGTTTTACTAGGGTAAGCTTGGCAGCGTGAGTGAAGGAGGCTTTGTTCCGGAATAGAAAGCCGACTCTTGATTTGATTTTCGATTGGAGATGTTTGATATGAGTCTGGAAGGAGAGTTTGCAGTCTAGCCAGACACCTAGGTACTTATAGATGTCCACATATTCAAGGTCGGAACCATCCAGGGTGGTGATGCTAGTCGGGCATGCGGGTGCAGGCAGCGATCGGTTGAAAAGCATGCATTTGGTTTTACTAGCGTTTAAGAGCAGTTGGAGGCCATAGAAGGAGTGTTGTATGGCATTGAAGCTCATTTGGAGGTTAGATAGCACAGTGTCCAATGACGGGCCGAAAGTATATAGAATGGTGTCGTCTGCGTAGAGGTGGATCAGGGAATCGCCCGCAGCAAGAGCAACATCATTGATATATACAGAGAAAAGAGTCGGCCCGAGAATTGAACCCTGTGGCACCCCCATAGAGACTGCCAGAGGACCGGACAGCATGCCCTCCGATTTGACACACTGAACTCTGTCTGCAAAGTAATTGGTGAACCAGGCAAGGCAGTCATCTGAAAAACCGAGGCTACGGAGTATGCCGATAAGAATATGGTGATTGACCGAGTCGAAAGCCTTGGCAAGGTCGATGAAGACGGCTGCACAGTGAACCTGGAGAAGAGTCCCCTAAACAAACTGGTCATGGGGCTCTGTTCACAAACACAAACAGACCCCACAGAGCCCAGGACAGCAACACAATTAGACCCAACCAAATCATGAGAAAAGAAAACAATAATTACTTGACACATTGGAAAGAATTAACAAAAAAACTGAGCAAACTAGAATGATATTTGGCCCTAAACAGAGAGTACACCGTGGCAGAATACCTGACCACTGTGACTCACCCAAACTTAAGGAAAGCTTTGACTATGTACAGACTCAGTGAGCATAGCCTTGCTATTGAGAAAGGCCACCGTAGGCAGACATGGCTCTCAAGAGTAGACAGGCTATGTGCACACTGCCCACAAAATGAGTTGGAAACTGAGCTGCACTTCCTAACCTCCTGCCCAATGTATGACCATATTAGAGACATTACATATTATTATTATTATTACATATTTCCCTCAGATTACACAGATCAACAAAGAATTCGAAAACAAACCCAATTTTGATAAACTCCCATATCTACTGGGTGAAATTCCATAGTGTGCCATCACTGCAGCAAGATTTGTGACCTGTTCCCACAAGAAAAGAGCAACCAGTTAAGAACAAACACCATTGTAAATATAACCCATATTTATTGTCCCTTGTGTACTAAAACCATTTGTACATTGTTACAACACTGTATATATATAATATGACATTTGTAATATCTTTATTGTTTTGAAACATCTGTATGTGTAATGTTTACTGTTAATATTTATTGTTTATTCCACTTTTGTAAATGATCTACCTCACTTTCTTTGGCAATGTTAACACGTTTCCCATGCCAATAAAGCCCCTACTACATACAGCTCGGAAGAACTATTGGATATCAGAGTGGCGGTAACTCATCAGCACTACTAGCATTAAGACCAGGAATATGACTTTCCCGAAGCATATCCTTTGTTCACACCCCCCAGGGCAATTGAACTGATTCCAGAGGCTGACCCAAAACAACGCAGGCGGAGGAGAGGGGCTTGGAGTTGTCTTCTAGTCCGACTTAGGAGGTGCACACACCACCCACCGCTTCAGAGTATCTTACTCGCTAATGTTCAGTCTCTGGATAATAACGTTGACAAGCTCAGGGCGAGGGTTTCTTTCCAGAGAGACATCGGGAATTGTAACATACTCTATTTCACATAAACATGGCTCTCTCGGGATATACTGTCTGTCAGTCCAGCCAGTTGGATTCTCAGTTCATCGCTCAGACATTAATAAATATCTCTCCGGGAAGAAGGGCAGGGGTGTGTGTTTCATGATTAACGACTCATGGTGTAATTGTGATAACATACAGGAACTCAAGTCCTTTTGTTCACCCGACCTAAAATAACTCACAATCAAATGCCGACCATATTATGTTGAAAAACAAAGGAGATGATCGTGGACTTCAGAAAACAGCAGAGGGAGCACCCCCCTTATTCACTTTGACGGAATGTGGAAAGCTTCAAGTTCCTCAGTGTACACATCACTGACAAACTGAAATGGTCCACCCACACAGACAGTGAGGTGAAGAAGGCACAACAGCACCTCTTCAACTTCAGGATGCTGAAGAAATTTGGCTTGGCACCTAAAACCCTGACAAACTTTTACAGATACACAATTGACAGCATCCTGTCGGGTTGTATCACCACTTGGTATGGCAACTGGACCGCCCGCAAACGCAGGGCTCTCCAGAGGGTTGTGCGGTCTGCCCAACGCATCACAGGGGGCAAACTACCTACCCTCCAGGACACCTACAGCACCCGATGTCACAGGAACGCCAAAAAGATAATCAAGCACAACAATCTCCCGAGTCACTGCCTGTTCACCC
Source organism: Oncorhynchus gorbuscha (assembly GCF_021184085.1). Classification (NCBI taxonomy): domain Eukaryota; kingdom Metazoa; phylum Chordata; class Actinopteri; order Salmoniformes; family Salmonidae; genus Oncorhynchus; species Oncorhynchus gorbuscha. Next base: position 92,704,915 of record NC_060178.1, read on the forward strand.
CGCTATCATCCAGAAGGCGAGGTCAGTACAGGTGCATAAAAGATGGGACCTAGAGACTGAAAAACAGCTTCTATCTCAAGGCCATCAGACTGTTAAATAGCCATCACTATAGCCATCACTAGCTGCTGCCTATATACAGAGACTTGAAATCCCTGGCCACTTTAATAAATAGAACACTAGTCACTTTAATAATGTTTACTTATCTTGCATTACTCACCTCATATGTGTATACTGTATTCTATACTATTCTACTGTATCTTAGTCTTTGGGCTCCTGAGTGGTGCAGCGGTCTAAGGCACTGCATCTTAGTGCTAGAGATGTCACTACAGACCCTTGTTCAATTCCAGGCTGTATCACAACCGGCTGTGATTGGGAGTCCCGTAGGACGGCGCACAATTGGCCCAGCATTGGCCAGGTTTGGCCGGGGTCAGCCCGTTATTGTAAAATAAGAATTTGTTCTTAGTTGAATTTCCTAGTTAAATAAAGGTTTAAAAAAAGAGAAATGCCACACTGACATTGCTCGTCCATACATTCTTAATTCCATTCCTTTACTTTTTGAGTATTGGGTATATGTTGTGAAATTGTTAGATATTACTTGTTATATAATACTGCACTGCCAGAGCTAGAAGCACAAGCATTTCGCTACACCCGCAGTAACATCTGCTAAACACTTGTATGTGACCAATAAATTGTGATTTGATTTGATGTTTTTTTTATTTCAAAAAAGCTTTAGACTCAATTTGTTATGAGGGTCTGCTGTACAAATTGATGGAAAGTGGTGTTGGGGGAAAAACATACGACGTTATGAAATCCATGTACATAAACAACAAGTGTGCGGTTAAAATTGGCAAAAAAACACACACATTTCTTTCCACAGGGCCGTGGGGTGAGACAGGAATGCAGCTTGAGCCCCACCCTCTTCAACATATATATCAACGAATTGGCGGGGGCACTAGAACAGTCCGCAGCACCCGGTCTCACCCTACTAGAATCTGAAGTCATATGTCTACTGTTTGCTGATGATCTGGTGCTTCTGTCTCCAACCATGGAGGGCCTACAGCAGCACCTAGATCTTCTGCACAGACTCTGTCAGACCTGGGCTCTGACAGTAAATCACAGTAAGACAAAAATAATGGTGTTACAAAAAAGGTCCAGATGCCAAGACCACAAATACAAATTCTATCTCGACACCATTGCCCTAGAGCACACAAAAAACTATACATTCCTCGGCCTAAACATCAGTGCCACAGGTAACTTTCACAAAGTTGTGAACGAGCTGAAAAACCAGACAAGAAGGGAATTCTATGCCATCAAAAAGAACATAAAATTTGACATACCAATTAGGACCTGGCTAAAAATACTTCAATCAGTTTTAGAATCCATTTCCCTTTATGGTTGTGAGGTCCGGGGTCTGCTCACCAACCAAGAATTCACCAAATGGGACAAACACCAAATTGAGACTCTGCATGCAGAATTCTGCAAAAAATGGCCTCAGTGTACAACGTAAAACACCAAATAGTGCATGCAGAGCATACAGAGCAGAATTAGGCCGATACCCGCTAATTATCAAAATCCAGAAACGAGACGTTCATTTCTATAACCACCTAAAAGGAAGTGATTCCCAAATCTTCCACATCAAAGCCATCACCTACAGAGAGATGAACCTGGTGTAACGACGGTCGTCTGTTGTATGAAGAGAGTCAGACCGAAATGCAGCGTGTACGTTACTCATGACTTTAATGAAAATAATCGCGGTACATGAAATAACTGTATATGAAACCAACAAACGAAACGTGAAACCTATTACAGCCTATCTGGTGACTACAACACTAAGACAGGAACAAACACCCACAAAATACAACGCGAAAGTCAGGCTGTCTAAATACGGTTCTCAATCAGAGACAACGACAAGCACCTGACTCTGATTGAGAATCGCCCCAGGCAGCCAAGCCTAACTAGACACACCCCTAATCATACACAATCCCAATTACTACAAACCCCAATACGAAACACAACATATAAACCCATGTCACACCCTGGCTTACCCAAACATATACCAAAAACACAAAATATAATGACCAAGGCGTGACACCTGGAGAAGAGTACCCTAAGCAAGCTGATTCTGGGGCTCTGTTCACAAACACATCCCAGGACAGCAACACAATTAGACCTAACCAAATCATGAGAAAACGACAATTGGGTGAAATACCACAGTGTGCCATCACAGCAGCAATATTTGTGACCTGTTACCACAAGAAAAGGGCAACCAGTGAAGAACAAACACCATTGTAAATACAACCCATATTTATATTTATTTATTTTCCATTTTGTATGTCAACTATTTGCACATAATGTGACATTTGTAATATCTTTATTCTTTTGTAACTTTTTAATGTTTACTGTTAATTTGTACTGTTTATTTCACTTTTGTTTATTATCTAGTTCACTTGCTTTGGCAATGTTAACGTAGGTAAAGCCCTTAAATTGACATTGAATTTAATTGAGTTGAAAGAGAGAAACAGAGACAGATGTTTATTGTTTATTTCACCTGCTTTGACAATGTAAACGTACAGTATATTTCTTATGCAAATAAAGCCCTTTTGAAATGAATTGACATTTCGAGAGAGGGTGGGGAGGAGAGCAGAGAGAGAGAGAGATAATCATCTTGATTAGAGGAAAGCTGGCTGTTGTTCAGTCCTCATCTCCCCCCCCCCTCCTCCTTCACAATCCCTCTATGGTGCAGGAACACTCACAGGAAGAGTGACAGGAAGAGCTAAGAGTATGCACGGCACGCTCTCACCACTGATTGTGTGTGTGTGTGTGTGTTTACACACTGAATGTTCTATGTCCCACTGCATGATAGAGGTCAGGGTTCATCTCCTATGGATCAGTCACCAACATCCTTCCTTTCTGTCTGTGCATGTCAGGCAGGGCCGTTCACAGACTTTGGATGGGCAGGTGCTCAAAGTGAACCCCCCAACACACACACGCAACAACAAAAACAATTGTTGTTACTTTCTTAATTCTCTACTGCTCAAAGACAAATTTCAAAAATATTATTTGAGCATTTTTATTTTCAGCAAAAACATTCTTTAAGCAAGCTACCTAGCCTACTACTCAGCGAAAGGGGATATAGGGGAGTATCAGCTGATCATAGCAAATGTAGATGATGTAAATCAGTTCACTAGTTAGCTAGCTAACATGTTGCTATTATTTACCTGTGATTGGAGTTTGTTCTGCTGTTGTAACAATGTAACTATTATTTACCTGTGATTGGAGTTTGTTCTGCTGTTGTAACAATGTAACTATTATTTACCTGTGATTGGAGTTTGTTCTGCTGTTGTAACAATGTAACTATTATTTACCTGTGATTGGAGTTTGTTCTGCTGTTGTAACAATGTAACTATTATTTACCTGTGATTGGAGTTTGTTCTGCTGTTGTAACAATGTAACTATTATTTACCTGTGATTGGAGTTTGTTCTGCTGCTAACATCTGTGTTGTAAAGCCTCCTGAAAACAACCAAACTGAACCCTTCCCTGACCCTTGACCCTTGACCCTGTCCCTATCCCTGACCCTGACCTTTTCCCTGACCCTGTCCCTGACCGTGAGAGATGACGTACAACTAAAAAAGTAGCCAGTATGCCACCACTCATACTGCCGCCAGGCGCCCGTAACTTCTGCTTGTGCAGCAGGAGGAGAAGGAGGACGTTGGGGCAGAGGAGCAGGGAGGGGAAATGTTCTAAATTTACAAAATAAGATATTATCTAGTTTGATGGGTAATTCTTTGACATTCCACTTGCAGTTTGTGTTTGATATAGCCTCTTAGGATAGGTAGAGGAAAATACCTCTCTGTCACATCCTGCAACATTAATTGGTTTACCCTCGCTGTACAACCAGTCACCAGGCTGATGCTCTGCAATTTGATAACACTGTGGATGAATCAAGTTATTGATCATATTTGCTCTGTGTCCACATCACTAAGGGCCTATAATAATAATAATAATAATAATAATAATAATAATAAATGCCATTTAGCAGACGCTTTTATCCAAAGCGACTTACAGTCATGTGTGCATACATTTTACATATGGGTGGTCCCGGGGATCGAACCCACTACCCTGGCGTTACAAGCGCCATGCTCTACCAACTGAGCTACAGAAGGACCACAGAAGGACCACTATCATGGTCCAATCACTCCAACACAGTCTAGAAGAGGACACGACAACACCGCTTCCGCCTCAAGACACTGAAAAGATTTGGCATGGATCCTCAGATCCTCAAACAGTTCTACAGCTGCAATATTGAGAGCATCTTGACTGGCTGCATAACTGCTTGGTATGGCAACTGCTTGGCACCCGACCTTAAGGCGCTACAGAGGGTAGTGCGTACAGCCCAGTACATCACTGGGGCCAAGCTTCCTGACATCCAGAACCACTATACTAGGCGTGTCAGAGGAAGGCCCTAAAAATTGTCAAAGACTCGAGCCATAGACTCAGTCATAGACTGTTCTCTCTGCTATCTCATGGCAAATGGTACCATATATCCAAGTCTGGGACCAAAAGGCTCCTGAACAGCTTCTAACCCGAAGCCATAAGACTGCTGAACAAGTAATCAAATGGCAAGCCGGACTATTTGCATTGACTCCCTATTTTGTTACATTGACTCTCATGCACTGTCTCTATGCACACTCACTGGACTCTACCCACACACTCACACAGTACACTCACTGGACTCTACCCACACACTCACACAGTACACTCACTGGACTCTACCCACACACTCACACAGTACACTCACTGGACTCTACCCACACACTCACACAGTACACTCACTGGACTCTACCCACACACTCACACAGTACACTCACTGGACTCTACCCACACACTCACACAGTACACTCACTGGACTCTACCCACACACTCATACTACACTGACACTCCAACACACTCATATACATACACACACGCGCACACACGCGCACACACACACACACACACACACACGCACACACACACGCACACACACACTAGTGTAAACGTCTGAGTCATTGGAACCAGGCAAGGTGACAAGCAGAAACAAAACAACACTCTTTCACACTTTTTTCATACGCTGCTGCTACTCTGTTTATTATCTGGTCTGAGTGCCTAGCTACTTTTACCCCTACCTACATATTACCTCAATGACCTCAACTACCTCGTGCCCCTGCGTATTGACTCGCTACCGGTGCTCCTTGTATATAGTCCTGTGTCGCTCAGTTGGTAGAGCATGGTGCTTGCAATGGGTTTGATTCCCACTGGGGACAAGCAAAAAAAGTACAAAAATATATGCACTCACTACAGTAAGTCACATCTGCTAAACAACTCAAATGTAAAACATTGTTTGTACCATGTAGCTCAGTGGGTAGAGCGTGGCACTTGCAACGCTGTGGGTTTGATTCCCATGGGGGACCAGTATGAAAATGTATGCACTCACTACTGTAAGTTGCTCTGGATAAGAGCATCTGCTAAATGACTAAAATATATGTTATTTTATTGTGTTACTATTCCCTTTTTTGTGCTTTTTTAAATAACTTTTTTCACTTGCGAATGGGCTCGAAAGTAAGCATTTCACAGTCAAGTCTACATCTGTTGTATTCGGCGCATGTGACAAATACTCATTTATTTGCTTTTGATTTTATATTGTGGTTGTTTGTATGACAGAGAGCAGTCTCCATTCATGTAATAGGTCTTGTTCACTTGCAATTCTTATAATTCAATTACAGATAGAATTACAGTATGTTGACAGAGCAAAAGCTGAGCTAGAGGTCTGAGTCAAGGACTTGGAAGTCTTAACACAATGACGCCACCTGCTGGACACTCATTGTAACTGCACTTTGATTTGAATCCCAAATGTCACCCTATTCCATATCAAGTGCAATACTGTTAAGGCCCTTAAAAAAAAGCAACAAAAGTTAGACCTTGACCAGAAAGGTACTACAGAAACCTCCATCAGCAATGAAATAAAGTGAGATGCATTTTCCTCATGAAAGTCTTGTTTTTTAACAACAGTATCATGTTGCAAGACTCACATCTCATGACTGTCGTCTTTCTCCATACAGGTTGATGAGTCCAGTGGGCTCATTATTGTACCCATCCTGGTAGCTTTACGAGCCACGGGCAGGGCAGGCAAGGCTATATTAGAAACAACCCAATTTGGGTTATTTGGTAACCCAGCTCTGGGTAAATATTGGACAGAAAACACGCAGGGTTATTTTGACCCAGCCAGTTGGACCATGGCTTTCAGATAATTATTTTTGGCCACCTGTAAGAGTAAATGTAATTCCTGTTGATGATGTTGACAAACTTAAGTTTGTACATGGCAAAGTTCAATTTTCCTCTAATGTTTTCACACATTTAATATTCTGATATCAAATTTGTCTCCAGAGATTGAGTTACATTTGGATATGCATAGGCTAAGCCATGCCTCCAGTCTTCTGATCTGTCCCACTGAGTTATATCTTAATAAACCATCTACAATAACCCAGCACCCAGCATCAATAACCCAGGAGTTTTTAAAGAAAACAATGAGGCCAATGAGAGGTTTTGAAACCACCGGTCGGCCATATTGGCAGTCCTCCATTGGAATGAATTAATGGAATTCTACAGTATTTAAATTAAATGTCTCAAGGAAAAGGCTTCAAAACAGTGCCCCCTGTAAGTCATCTATTGTATATATAAATCATTGGTTATAACTAAATAATTTTTATGAGGTCTAAAACCATAGGGCAATTAGAACAATTGAAGCATGCATTTTGAAGCATTCGTTTTGAAACATCTAGAAGCTAGGCATCAGTCTTTATGTGTTTCCCAGAGTTAGTTTTGACAGTCTCTGTTCAATCACCGCATTCTCATCGGCAGACTCAACAGCCTTGGCTTCTCAAATGACTGCCTTGCCTGGTTACCCAACTACTTCTCAGATAGAGTTCAGTGTGTCAAATCGGAGGGCCTGTTGTCCGGACCTCTGGCAGTCTCTATGGGGGTGCCACAGGGTTAAATTATCGGTCTGACTATTTTCTATGTATATATATATATATATCAATGATGTCGCTCTTGCTGCTGGTGATTCTCTGATCCAACTCTACGCAGATGACCACATTCAGTACACATCTGGCCCTTCTTTGGACACTGTGTTAACAAACCTCCAAACGAGCTTCAATGCCCTTCTGAGGCCTCCAACTGCTTATAAATGCTAGTCAAACTAAATGCATGCTCTCCAACCGATTGCTGCCCACACCCTCCTGCCCGTCTAGCATCACTACTCAGGACGGTTCTGACTTAGAATATGTGGACAACTAGAAATACCTAGGTGTCTGGTTCGACTGTAAACTCTCCTTCCAGACTCACATTAAGCATATCCAATCCAAAATTAAATCTAAAATCGGCTTCATATTTCTCAACAAAGCCTCCTTCACTCTTGCTGGCAAGAAAACTGACTATCCTACCGATCCTCGACTTTGGCGATGTCATTTACAAAATAGCCTCCAACACTCTACTCAGCAAACTGGATGTAGTCTATCACAGTACCATCCGTTTTGTCACCAAAGCCTCATATATTACCCACCACTGCGACCTGTATGCTCTCGTTGGCTGGCCCTCACTACATATTCGTCGCCAAACCCACTGGATCCAGGTCATCTATAAGTTTATGCTAGGTAAGGCCCCGCCTTATCTCAGCTAACTGGTCACCATAGCAACATCCCTCCATAGCACGCGCTCCAGCAGGTATATTACACAGGTCATCCCAAAGCCAACACCTACTTTGGCCTCCTTTCCTTCCAGTTCTCTGCTGACAATGACTGGAACAATTTGCAAAAATCACTGAAGCTGGAATGTTATACTGTATCTCCCTCTCTAACTTATGCATCAGCTGTCAGAACAGTTTACCGATCACTGTAACTGTACACAGCCATTTTACATTTACATTTAAGTCATTTAGCAGACGCTCTTATCCACCAAATTGGTGCGTTCACCTTATGACATCCAGTGGAGCAGCCACTTTACAATAGTGCATCTAAATCTTTTAAGGGGGGGGGGTGAGAAGGATTACTTTATCCTATCCTAGGTATTCCTTAAAGAGGTGGGGTTTCAGGTGTCTCCGGAAGGTGGTGATTGACTCCGCTGTCCTGAGGGAGTTTGTTCCACCATTGGGGGGCCAGAGCAGCGAACAGTTTTGACTGGGCTGAGCGGGAACTGTACTTCCTCAGTGGTAGGGAGGCGAGCAGGCCAGAGGTGGATGAACGCAGTGCCCTTGTTGCTGCTAGGTGCCGTTCCCCTCACAGCTTCGTAGGCAAGCACCATGGAAGCACCATGAACACCAGACGGGCTGCAGCGTTCTGGATGAGTTGTAGGGGTTTAATGGCACAGACAGGGAGCCCAGCCAACAGCGAGTTGCAGTAATCCAGACGGGAGATGACAAGTGCCTGGATTAGGACCTGCGCCGCTTCCTGTGTGAGGCAGGGTCGTACTCTGCGGATGTTGTAGAGCATGAACCTACAGGAACGGGCCACCGCCTTGATGTTGGTTGAGAACGACAGGGTGTTGTCCAGGATCACGCCAAGGTTCTTAGCGCTCTGGGAGGAGGACACAATGGAGTTGTCAACCGTGATGGCGAGATCATGGAACGGGCAGTCCTTCCCCGGGAGGAAGAGCAGCTCCGTCTTGCCGAGGTTCAGCTTGAGGTGGTGATCCGTCATCCAAACTGATATGTTTGCCAGACATGCAGAGATGCGATTCGCCACCTGGTCATCAGAAGGGGGAAAGGAGAAGATTAATTGTGTGTCATCTACATAGCAATGATAGGAGAGACCATGTGAGGTTATGACAGAGCCAAGTGACTTGGTGTATAGCGAGAATAGGAGAGGGCCTAGAACAGAGCCCTGGGGGACACCAGTGGTGAGAGCGCGTGGTGAGGAGACAGATTCTCGCCACGCCACCTGGTAGGAGCGACTTGTCAGGTAGGACGCAATCCAAGCGTGGGCCGCGCCGGAGATGCCCAACTCGGAGAGGGTGGAGAGGAGGATCTGATGGTTCACAGTATCGAAGGCAGCCGATAGGTCTAGAAGGATGAGAGCAGAGGAGCGAGAGTTAGCTTTAGCAGTGCGGAGCGCCTCCGTGATACAGAGGAGCAGTCTCATTTGAATGACTAGTCTTGAAACCTGACTGATTTGGATCAAGAAGGTCATTCTGAGAGAGATAGCGGGAGAGCTGGCCAAGGACGGCACGTTCAAGAGTTTTGGAGAGAAAAGAAAGAAGGGATACTGGTCTGTAGTTGTTGACATCGGAGGGATCGAGTGTAGGTTTTTTCAGAAGGGGTGCAACTCTCGCTCTCTTGAAGATGGAAGGGACGTAGCCAGCGGTCAGGGATGAGTTGATGAGCGAGGTGAGGTAAGGGAGAAGGTCTCCGGAAATGGTCTGGAGAAGAGAGGATAGGGTCAAGCGGGCAGGTTGTTGGGCGGCCGGCCGTCACAAGACGCGAGATTTCATCTGGAGAGAGAGGGGAGAAAGAGGTCAGAGCACAGGGTAGGGCAGTGTGAGCAGAACCAGCGGTGTCGTTTGACTTAGCAAACGAGGATCGGATGTCGTCGACCTTCTTTTCAAAATGGTTGACGAAGTCATCTGCAGAGAGGGAGGAGGGGGGGGGGGAGGAGGATTCAGGAGGGAGGAGAAGGTGGCAAAGAGCTTCCTAGGGTTAGAGGCAGATGCTTGGAATTTAGAGTGGTAGAAAGTGGCTTTAGCAGCAGAGACAGAGGAGGAAAATGTAGAGAGGAGGGAGTGAAAGGATGCCAGGTCCGCAGGGAGGCGAGTTTTCCTCCATTTCCGCTCGGCTGCCCGGAGCCCTGTTCTATGAGCTCGCAATGAGTCGTCGAGCCACGGAGCGGGAGGGGAGGACCGAGCCGGCCTGGAGGATAGGGGACATAGAGAGTCAAAGGATGCAGAAAGGGAGGAGAGGAGGGTTGAGGAGGCAGAATCAGGAGATAGGTTGGACAAGGTTTGAGCAGAGGGAAGAGATGATAGGATGGAAGAGGAGAGAGTAGCGGGGGAGAGAGAGCAAAGGTTGGGACGGCGCGATACCATCCAAGTAGGGGCAGTGTGGGAAGTGTTGGATGAGAGCGAGAGGGAAAAGGATACAAGGTGGTGGTTGGAGACTTGGAGGGGAGTTGCAATGAGGTTAGTGGAAGAACAGCATCTAGTAAAGATGAGGTCGAGCGTATTGCCTGCCTTGTGAGTAGGGGGGGAAGGTGAGAGGGTGAGGTCAAAAGAGGAGAGGAGTGGAAAGAAGGAGGCAGAGAGGAATGAGTCAAAGGTAGACGTGGGGAGGTTAAAGTCGCCCAGAACTGTGGGAGGTGAGCCGTCCTCAGGAAAGGAGCTTATCAAGGCATCAAGCTCATTGATGAACTCTCCAAGGGAACCTGGAGTGCGATAAATGATAAGGATGTTAAGCTTGAAAGGGCTGGTAACTGTGACAGAATGGAATTCAAAGGAGGCGATAGACAGATGGGTAAGGGGAGAAAGAGAGAATGACCACTTGGGAGAGATGAGGATCCCGGTGCCACCACCCCGCTGACCAGAAGCTCTCGGGGTGTGCGAGAACACGTGGGCGGACGAAGAGAGAGCAGTGGGAGTAGCAGTGTTGTCTGTGGTGATCCATGTTTCCGTCAGTGCCAAGAAGTCGAGGGACTGGAGGGAGGCATAGGCTGAGATGAACTCTGCCTTGTTGGCCGCAGATCGGCAGTTCCAGAGGCTACCGGAGACCTGGAACTCCACGTGGGTCGTGCGCGCTGGGACCACCAGATTAGGTGGCCGCGGCCACGCAGTGTGGAGCGTTTGTATGGTCTGTGCAGAGAGGAGAGAACAGGGATAGACAGACACATAGTTGACAGGCTACAGAAGAGGCTACGCTAATGCAAAGGAGATTGGAATGACAAGTGGACTACACGTCTCGAATGTTCAGAAAGTTAAGCTTACGTAGCAAGAATCTTATTGACTAAAATGATTAAAATGATACAGTACTGCTGAAGTAGGCTAGCTGGCAGTGGCTGCGTTGTTGACTTTGTAAGCTAGCTGGCAGTGGCTGCGTTGTTGACACTACTCTAATCAAGTCGTTCCGTTGAGTGTAATAGTTTCTACAGTGCTGCTATTCGGGGGCTAGCTGGCTAGCTAGCAGTGTTGATTACGTTACGTTGCGTTAAAAAGAACGGCAATAGCTGGCTAGCTAACCTAGAAAATCGCTCTAGACTACACAATTATCTTTGATACAAAGACGGCTATGTAGCTAGCTATGTAGCTATCTACGATCAAACAAATCAAACCGTTGTACTGTAAGCGGAATGTGACCGGGTTGTTGAGTTCTATTCGGAAGACGTTGGCTAGCTGTTGGCTAGCTAGCAGTGTCTCCAACGTTAAGGACGACAAATAGCTGGCTAGCTAACCTCGGTAAATTAAGATAATCACTCTAAGACTACACACTCTAAACTACACAATTATCTTGGATACGAAGACAGCAAAGACAGCTATGTAGCTAGCTAACACTACACTAATCAAGTCGTTCAGTTGAGTGTAATAGTTTCTACAGTGCTGCTATTCGGTGGACGTTTGCTAGCTGTCTAGCTGCTGGGCAAATAGCAGTGAAGACTACGTTAGGACGACGAAATACGATAATTACGCAATTATCTTTGATACAAAGACGGCTATGTAGCTAGCTAAGAAGAAATTGCTAAGATTAGACAAGTCAAACCGTTGTACTATAATGAAATGTAATGAAATGTAATGAAAAGTTATACTACATGCGGAGCGAGTGCAGATGCGACCGCTCGCTCCAACCCGGAAGTAAATTGGTTGGAGCGATTTACTTCCAACCCGGAAGTAAATAGCTATTTACAGCCAATCTGTAAATAGCACATCCAAGTACCTCATCCCCATATTGTTATTTATCTTTTTGCTCTTTGCACCCCAGTATCTCTACCTGCACATCATCATCTGTACATCTATCACACATCTATTACTAATTTGTAATTATTTTGCCTCTATGGCCTATTTATTGCCTTACTTCCCTAATCTCCTACAATTGCACACTCTGTACATATATTTTTATATTGTGTTATTGACTGTACGTTTGTTTATGTGAAACTCTGTGCCGTTGTGTTTGTCGCACTGCTTTGTTTTATCTTGGCCAGGTCGCAGTTGTAAATGAGAACTTGTTCTCAACTGGCCTACCTGGTTAAATAAAGGTGAAATATATATATATTTTTTAAGCTTGATCCTCCAGCAGTTTGAAACCTTTCTCTGTCTCAGACTCTCTGTGTCTCAGTGTCTCTCCCCATTGTGGTCCTCACCGCCTAAGGGCACAAGGCGAGACCCAGATGCAGACACGGGAGGCAGATGGTTTGAGTCTTTGATAGTTATTAATCAATCCAAATGGGGTAGGCAAGAGAACAGGCAAAAGGTCAAAACCAGTTCAGAGTCCAGGAGTTACAGAGTGGCAGGCAGGCTCGAGGTCAGGGCAGCCAGAATGGTCAGGCAGGTGGGTACAGAGTCCAGGAGTTACAGAGTGGCAGGCAGGCTCGAGGTCAGGGCAGCCAGAATGGTCAGGCAGGTGGGTACAGAGTCCAGGAGTTACAGAGTGGCAGGCAGGCTCGAGGTCAGGGCAGCCAGAATGGTCAGGCAGGTGGGTACAGAGTCCAGGAGTTACAGAGTGGCAGGCAGGCTCGAGGTCAGGGCAGCCAGAATGGTCAGGCAGGTGGGTACAGAGTCCAGGAGTTACAGAGTGGCAGGCAGGCTCGAGGTCAGGGCAGCCAGAATGGTCAGGCAGGTGGGTACAGAGTCCAGGAGTTACAGAGTGGCAGGCAGGCTCGAGGTCAGGGCAGCCAGAATGGTCAGGCAGGTGGGTGCAGAGAAAATAGGCAAGGGTCAAAACCTGGAGGACTAGCAAAAAAATAATAAAAGCAGGCGAACGGGAAAACACGCTGGTTGACATGAACAGACAAGATGAACTGGCACAGAGAGACAGTAAACACAGGGATAAATACACCAGGGGAAATAAGAGACACCTGGAGGGGGTGGAGACAATCACAAGGACAGGTGAAACAGATCAGGGTGTGACAACAATGTGTTCGCTGCTGACTACTTGGTGGGTGGAGGGGTGTGTATGTGTGTGAGAGCATTACAGATACAGATTTTGGTCAAGTAAACTGCAATGCTCTCTCTCTCTCACACTATCTCTCAATTCAATTAAGGGGATTTATTGGCATGGGGAACATATGTTTACATTGCCAAAGCAAGTGAAATAGATAATAAACAAAAGTGACATAAACAAAAATAAATCTACAGTAAACATTACACTTAATAAAGTTGCAAAATAATAATTTGTTTTCGAATTCTTTGTAGGTCTGTGTAATCTGAGGGAAATATGTGTCTCTAATATAGTCATACTATCATGTTTGAAGGGAAGACCCAGGTGCAGACAGAATCGAAGTAACAAAAGTTTATTAGATCGAAATTCCACCATAATCCACTTCACAGAACACAATAAATGATCAGGCCCAAAATAAAGAAATAAAAAAGACACTGTGAATTTAGGTTTGACATGAAGTCTGGGGTTGACTTGCAGTGCATGGAAAGTACTCTGGAGAGGGGAGTGTTAGAGGGTGGGCTTTTGGGTCTGATTAAATTCAGACAGGGCCATGCTCAGCTGGGCATTGATTGGCATGATGACAGCCAGCCAGTGCAGAGGAGTTAGAGCAGTAGTGTGCAGTAGTTTAATGGAAGACTCATCGGGGACCTGAATACAACGCTAAAGAACAAACTAGCTTAGAATGGAATTCTCCTTTTGACCAGGAACAGCTGCTCATGTGACTTGTAAATGATTTCTTTGCTCAATGTTACAGGAAAAGCAGGATTTTTGTCAAGCGATTTGGTCACTATGTTCAGGGATATATATACTGTGGTTCCAGTCTGTGGAAACATTTAAACAGATGACAAACCAGAGACATCTACATATTCTGTCTGACAGCATTGGATATTTAGTTATTATTTTGTTATCTGGTCATGATTATGTCATTATTTTGTAATGACCTTTTAATTTTGAGTAAATATTGAGTAAATGAAACATAACATAATATCATTGATTCATCAGGCTTCTCCTATGCTCTGTAATTAGGTTAGCAGAGAGATCCATCTTTCTGGTGAATCATTCTTAGGCCTCTAAAACACAGTATGTAGAAGCTGCCCTAACCATGAGTCCAGAGTCAGCTATGTTTTAAACTCCCTAATGGGTAGTGTTAAACTTGGAGTTAGGGGTAATCTTATCCTGGATCTGTGGTTAGGGACTTACACCTTCTACTTCTATGCCTTGCCCCCGCGGCCCCGCCCCGCCCTGACCCGAGTCCCATTCTGGTGCCGCTGATAGGGGCAGCTGGAGACCTTTATCAGCCCCCTCCCTCCCTTTCTGAGAAACCTGGGCTGACCTCTCCTCTTCCAGACCTGGGCCATGACCACTGGAGTTCCAACCATACATATACAGACAAATGGAAATTAGGCACATCTGGTTTTAACAAAAATGGTGTGGTTCTACAGTAAATATAAAGCAATAAATACCCACAGATGTATCTCCGTTGTTGTTTTTTCCATTTATGTCAGATCTAACCCTACTGTTGTACGCATATGTATGAATATGTATAACCTATGTTTTGCCTACTGCACACTACTGTAGGATAAAGACTATGATCCTACAAAATGTTGCAAGATGTTGGATTCTGGTTTTATTGTAATATGTTTGTTGGGACCCTTGAATTGGACTTGTATGCAGATGCTATATTTCAAATATTTTGTGGAAACTAGAAGCATGGGCAGGGCAACCACTAGTGCACTGTTCCAAGTGATGAGCAAACCTTCACTGCAACCTGGCTTGGGTTGAAGACCTATATAGAGGCATCTAGTATGGCTCATAAATGGGTCATTGTAGAGAAGTGGTGCAAATAGGTGTCACGCCCTGACCATAGAGAGCCTTTTATTCTCTATTTTGGTTCGGTCGGGTGTGACTAGGGTGGGTGATCTAGTGTGTTGATATCTATGTTGGCCTGGTATGGTTCCCAATCAGAGGCAGCTGTTTATAGTTGTCTCTGATTGGGGATCGTATTTAGGCAGCAATTTCCCCACTGGTTTTTGTGGGATCTTGTTTTGAGTTAGTGCCATTTGCACCTCTTTATGTTACGGTTCGTTGTTTGTTTCCTTTTTGTTTTGTAAGTTTCACAAAAAAATAAGATGTGGAACTCGGAGCACGCTGCGCCTTGGTTCGTCTCTCCACACAGCCGTGACAATAGAGGGTTGGAAAACAATTCAAATTAGTATCCTATTTCTCCCAAACCTTTATCACACACGTCTTCCAACAGATAGACATAACTACTACTCACACGTCTTCCAACAGATAGACATAACTACTACTCACACGTCTTCCAACAGATAGACATAACTACTACTCACACATCTTCCAACATATGTCAGATAGACATAACTACTACTCACACGTCTTCCAACATATGTCAGATAGACATAACTACTACTCACACGTCTTCCAACATATGTCAGATAGACATAACTACTACTCACACGTCTCCCTACATATGTCAGATAGACATAACTACTACTCACACGTCTTCCAACATATGTCAGATAGACATAACTACTACTCACACGTCTTCCAACATATGTCAGATAGACATTACTACTCACACGTCTTCCAACATATGTCAGATAGACATAACTACTACTCACACGTCTTCCAACATATGTCAGATAGACATAACTACTACTCACACGTCTTCCAACATATGTCAGATAGACATAACTACTACTCACACGTCTTCCAACATATGTCAGATAGACATAACTACTACTCACACGTCTTCCAACATATGTCAGATAGACATAACTACTACTCACACGTCGTCCTCCTGTAGCTCAGTTGGTAGAGCATGGCGCTTGTAACGCCAGGGTAGTGGGTTCGATCCCCGGGACCACCCATACGTAGAATGTATGCACACATGACTGTAAGTCGCTTTGGATAAAAGCGTCTGCTAAATGGCATATATTATTATATTATTATTATTATTATTATTATTCCTACATATGTCAGATAGACATAACTACTACTCACACGTCTTCCTACATATGTCAGATAGACATAACTACTACTCACACGTCTTCCAACATATGTCAGATAGACATAACTACTACTCACACGTCTTCCAACATATGTCAGATAGACATAACTACTACTCACACGTCTTCCAACATATGACAGATAGACATAACTACTACTCACACGTCTTCCAACATATGTCAGATAGACATAACTACTACTCACACGTCTTCCAACATATGTCAGATAGACATAACTACTACTCACACGTCTTCCAACATATGTCAGATAGACATAACTACTACTCACACGTCTTCCAACATATGACAGATAGACATAACTACTACTCACACGTCTTCCTACATATGTCAGATAGACATTACTACTACTCACACGTCTTCCTACATATGTCAGATAGACATAACTACTACTCACACGTCTTCCTACATATATCAGATAGACATAACTACTACTCACACGTCTTCCTACATATGTCAGATAGACATTACTACTCACACGTCTTCCTACATATATCAGATAGACATAACTACTACTCACACGTCTTCCTACATATATCAGATAGACATTACTACTCACACGTCTTCCTACATATGTCAGATAAAAATAACTACTACTCGCACACCTTGTTTATATTGTATATTTGAAATATTGTCCTGAATTCCTGACCACCCCACTAAACTACTACTGAAATATAGTGGGAAAGTTGCAGTAAAGGGAGAACCAGGCACAGTAATGCTAATTTTGATTAACCTTCTACTACAGATACATTTTACAAAACAATATGCAACATTTTCAAATATAATCTCTATTTTTCTTTTTGGTCAGATGAGACCAAAATATAACTTTTTGGCCTGAGCGCAAAACAATATGTCTGGCAAAAACCCAATACATCTTTCCACCCAAAAGAACACCATGCCTACAGTAAAGAACACCATGCCTACAGTAAAGAACACCATGCCTACAGTAAAGAACACCATGCCTACAGTAAAGAACACCATGTCTACAGTAAAGAACACCATGCCTACAGTAAAGAACACCATGTCTACAGTAAAGGACACCATGTCTACAGTAAAGAACACCATGCCTACAGTAAAGAACACCATGCCTACAGTAAAGAACACCATGCCTACAGTAAAGAACACCATGCCTACAGTAAAGAACACCATGCCTACAGTAAAGAACACCATGCCTACAGTAAAGAACACCATGCCTACAGTAAAGAACACCAAGTCTACAGTAAAGAACACCATGTCTACAGTAAAGAACACCATGCCTACAGTAAAGAACACCATGCCTACAGTAAAGAACACCATGCCTACAGTAAAGAACACCATGCCTACAGTAAAGAACACCATGCCTACAGTAAAGAACACCATGTCTACAGTAAAGAACACCATGTCTACAGTAAAGAACACCATGCCTACAGTAAAGAACACCATGTCTACAGTAAAGAACACCATGTCTACAGTAAAGAACACCATGCCTACAGTAAAGAACACCATGCCTACAGTAAAGAACACCATGCCTACAGTAAAGAACACCATGCCTACAGTAAAGAACACCATGTCTACAGTAAAGAACACCATGCCTACAGTTAAGAACACCATGTCTACAGTAAAGAACACCATGTCTACAGTAAAGAACACCATGCCTAAATGTGTTTACGGATAAGAAAGATAAGGTCCTTATCCTTCCAAAATCGTACTGCAAGTGATGCGTGTTCATGTTCAGACCAATGTTCAAAACTCCTACGTAGCCTACCTAAAGAAGACGCCTTCATCAATAACTTTTATGTGATGGAACTGAGAGTCATTATCAAGGGCTACTTTGTGACACACCGACTGCAATTTCACACATTCACCCAAACCACGGTATTCTGTGCATTTTACGCAGACCTGTACCGTGCATATTTCCATACATTTATCTACAGTTGAAGTCGGAGGTTTACTTACACCTTATCCCAGTCTGCTGTTCCCACATGCTTCAAGAGGGCCACCATTGTTCCTGTTCCCAAGAAAGTTAAGGTAACTGAGCTAAATGACTACCGCCCCGTAGCACTCACTTCCGTCATCATGAAGTGCTTTGAGAGACTAGTCAAGGACCATATCACCTCCACCCTACCTGACGCCCAAATAGGTCCACAGACGACGCAATCGCAATCACACTGCACACTGCCCAAACCCATCTGGACAAGAGGAATACCTATGTGAGAATGCTGTTCATCGACTACAGCTCAGCATTTAACACCATAGTACCCTCCAAACTTGTCATCAAGCTCGAGACCCTGGGTCTCGACTCCGCCCTGTGCAACTGGGTCCTGGACGTCCTGACGGGCCACCCCCAGGTGGTGAGGGTAGGTAACAACATCTCCACCCCGCTGATCCTCAACACTGGGGCCCCACAAGGGTGCGTTCTCAGCCCTCTCCTGTACTCCCTGTTCACCCACGACTGTGTGGCCTGCATGCCTCCAACTCAATCATCAAGTTTGCAGACGACACTACAGTGGTAGGCTTGATTACCAACAACAACGAGACGACCTACAGGGAGGAGGTGAGGGCCCTCGGAGTGTGCTGTCAGGGAAATAATCTCACACTCAATGTCAACAAAACAAAAGGAAATGATTGTGGACATCAGGAAACAGCAGAGGGAGCACCCCCCTATCCACATTGACGGGACAGTAGTGGAGAGGGTAGAAAGTTTTAAGTTCCTCAGCGTACATATCACGGACAAACTGAAATGGTCCACCCACACAGACAGCGTGGTGAAGAAGGTGCAGCAACGCCACTTCAACCTCAGGAGGCTGAATAAATTTGGCTTGTCACCAAAAACACTCACAAACTTTTACAGATGCACATCCGAGAGCATCCTGTCGGGCTGTATCACCGCCTGGTACGGCAACTGCTCAGCCCATAACCACAAGGTTCTCCAGAGGGTAGTGAGGTCTGCACAATGCATCACCGGGGGCAAACTACAGGCCCTCCAGGACACCTACACCACCCAATGTCACAGGAAGGAAAAAAAGATCATCAAGGACAACAACCACCCGAGCCACTGCCTGTTCACCCCGCTATCATCCAGAAGGCAAGGTCAGTACAGGTGCATCAAAGCAGGGACCGAGAGACTGAAAAACAGCTTCTATCTCAAGGCCATCAGACTGTTAAACAGCCATCACTAACATTGAGTGGCTGTTGCCAACATACTGACACAAATCCAGCCACTTTAATAATGGAAAAATTGATGCAATAAATGTATCACTAGCCACTTTAAACAATGCCACTTCATATAATGTCTATACCCTAAATTACTCATCTCATATGTATATACTGTTGTCGTGATGTTGTATTACTTAATGTGACGACTGTTGCTCATCGAATGATTAAAAGTTTCTAATTGCGTGATTAACTGAATCAAGCAATTATTAACTCATTATCCTGTGGCACCATAGGAAAATTTGTTTTATTGAGTTTCTATTTCCCAAATTAACTCAAAGAATATCAGAATTTTGATTTTACAACCGTCGCTAATTAATCAGTTTCCTCTACAGTTTCATTCTGAACTTCGCATAATCTGGGAATCTGCACGGACCCGGGTCTCACCAATGAGTTCGTACCACACCAATCTTAGTTGAGTATTTATTTACTAGAAAGCTAGAATGATGATAAAAGATACACATACACAAAAACACATTCTAGGTTATTGATTAGAACTTAGTATAACAGGCCGACACGCTATGGCGCGTGTTACCCAAAATTGGGATTTAAAAGAGAGAGAAAAAGAGAAAGTACACGAGAGAAATATACATTTGGGTGCATTTGTCAGCTATGCTTATTTTAACCCTAGCCTTGCCCCAAACTGGAGCTCTTATTGGTCAGAATATAATGATGTAATTACGTGTGGGAGGTCTCAGATGGGAAGCTCCGCGTGGGCCGTTTAGGCTGCACAATGACGCACTTCTCCGGCACAACTCTCTGGTCGTCCTCACGATGTCAGTGTCCTTTTGGTCTGATTCCCTGCCCTTGCTCTGGGAGGGCTCTTCTGAGGGCAGACAGCTCTGTAGCTCAGGGCTCACAGCGTAGGAATGAAACAGTGTAGATACCACGATTCGATGGAAAGTGGAGGTTAGGTGGTCCGCCTTGAATTCACCCGCTTAGACACAGCTGCTCATCAGTAGCTTGGGTAGAAAGATATTGCTTTGTCTTCAACCTTGTGTTGCGTTTTGGGTTCGTTGACTTTTTAGACCTCGGCTGCAGCTTGGGTCACTTAGTCTGATATGTTAATTCTTAACTCTCATGTCTTATACCCTCGGGTCAGAAGTGGGCGTAACCGCCTTTAGGGCAATTCTCTGGGCGTACTAAGTTAAGAGGCAAGGTCTAGATTTTACTCAAATCCAATTTTAGACAACTGACTTCACATTTCATCTTTCCCAAAACATTCTCTTTGATTTGGACATTTCCCACACAACGTACAATGTATAAACACCAAGCATATTCTAGGAAAACTCTTACAGTTACAATGTTTTCCTAATAACGTCATCTATTAACTTTTAATAACAAAATAAAAATGCCATACATTTTCATATTCCATCTATCGTCATGACCACCATTTTTGCTGACAGAAACCATTGTTCCAAAGTCCCTTTATTGCATGTTTAATGTTCTGAGGTTGGTTCTCCATAGTAAGAGGACACAGGAATGTTGTCTGTGGCCTAAGATTTACCAGGGGCATGAGGGGTCATAAAACCCCCACATCTTCAGACCCCTAGATCTCTCCTCCTCTGTTGGGGTTGAGAGATAATCTGTAGGGTTGTGGTCTCCTGTAACCTGACCTGATCAGGACAGTCATGACACTGTACTCTATACCATCTACTGCATCTTGCCATCTTGATGTATTGAATGTATCCCTAGCCACTTTAAACAATGCCACTTTCATATGTTTACATACCCAACATTACTCATCTCATATGTATATACTGTCCTCTATGTCATCTACTGCATCTTGCCTATGCCGTTCTATACCATCACTCATTCATATATTTTTTATGTACATATTCTTATTCATTCCTTTACACTTGTGTGTATAAGTTAGTTGTTGTGAAATTGTTAGGTTAGATTACTCATTGGATATTACTGCATTGTCGGAACTAGAAGCACAAGCATTTTGCTACACTGGCATTAACTGCTGCTAACATCTGCTAGCCATGTGTATGTGACAAATACACTTGATTTGACCTTAGCCAAATACATTTAAACTCAGTTTTTCACAATTCCTGACATTTAATCCTAGTACAAAAAACTGTTTTAGGTCAGTTAGGATCCACACTTAATTTTAAGAATGTGAAATGTCAGAATAATAGTTGAGAGAATGATTTATTTCAGCTTTTATTTCTTTCATCACATTCCCAGTGGGTCAGAAGTTTACATACACTCAATTAGTATTTGGTAGCATTGCCTTTCAATTGTTTAATTTGGAAAAAACGTTTCGGGTAGCCTTCCACAAGCTTCCCACAATAAGTTGGGTGAATTTTGGCCCATTCTGTCATGTTTTGTCATTTATTATCACGTCTTGTCCCTGTGCTTCCCATTCTATTCGTTTCCCTCTGCTGGTCTTATTAGGTTCTTTCCCTCTTTCTATCCCTCTCTCTCCCCCTCCCTCTCTCACTCTCTCGCTCTCTCTTCTCTCTATCGTTCCGTTCCTGCTCCCAGCTGTTCCTATTCCCCTAATCATCATTTAGCCTTCCCACACCTGTTCCCGATCCTTTTCCCTGATTAGAGTCCCTATTTCTCTCCTTGTTTCCCGTTTCTGCCCTGTCGGTTCCTTGTTTAGAATTCACCGTGCTGTGATTGTGTATCGCCCTGTCGTGTCGTGTTTTCCTCAGATGCTGCGTGGTGAGCAGGTGTCTGAGTCTGTCTGGTTCAAGTGCCTTCCCGAGGCAACCTGCTGTTCACCTGCTGTTCAAGATCGAGTCTCCAGTTTGTCCTCGTCATTTCGAGTGAAAGTTGTGTTTTTTTGATTGTATTTACTTTACTGGATTAAAGACTCTGTTTTCGCCAAGTCGCTTTTGGGTCCTCTTTCACCTGCATGACAGAAGGAACCGACCAAGGAATGGACCCAGCGACTTCAGACGCTCGTTACACTGCCGTCGAGATCCAAGGAGCCATGCTCGGCAGACACGAGCAGGAATTGTCTGCTGCTCGCCATGCCGTGGAGAACCTGGCCGCTCAGGTTTCCGACCTCTCTGGACAGTTCCAGAGTCTACGTCTCGTGCCACCTGTTACTTCCTGGCCTGCCGAGCCTCCAGAACCTAGGGTTAATAACCCACCTTGCTACTCCGGGCAGCCCACTGAGTGCCGCTCCTTTCTCACGCAGTGTGAGATTGTGTTCTCTCTCAACCCAACACATACTCTAGAGAGAGAGCTCGGGTTGCTTACGTCATTTCACTCCTTACTGGCCGGGCTCGAGAATGGGGCACAGCTATCTGGGAGGCAAGGGCTGATTGCTCTAACAAGTTCCAGAACTTTAAAGAGGAGATGATTCGGGTTTTTGACCGTTCAGTTTTTGGTAGGGAGGCTTCTAGGGCCCTGGCTTCCTTATGCCAAGGTGAACGGTCCATAACGGATTATTCTATTGAGTTTCGCACTCTTGCTGCCTCTAGTGAGTGGAACGAGCCGGCGCTGCTCGCTCGTTTTCTGGAGGGACTCCACGCAGTGGTTAAGGATGAGATTCTCTCCCGGGAGGTTCCTTCAGATGTGGACTCTTTGATTGCTCTCGCCATCCGCATAGAACGACGGGTAGATCTTCGTCACCGGGCTCGTGGAAGAGAGCTCGCATCAACGGTGTTTCCCTGCTCCGCATCGCACCCATCTCCCTCCTCTGGCTCAGAGACTGAGCCCATGCAGCTGGGAGGGATTCGCATCTCGACTAAGGAGAGGGAACGGAGGATCACCAACCGCCTGTGCCTCTATTGCGGAGTTGCTGGACATTTTGTTAATTCATGTCCAGTAAAAGCCAGAGCTCATCTGTAAGCGGAGGGCTACAGGTGAGCGCAACTACTCAAGTCTCTCCATCAAAATCCTGTACTACTTTGTCGGTCCATCTACGCTGGACCGGTTCGGGTGCTACATGTAGTGCCTTGATAGACTCTGGGGCTGAGGGTTGTTTCATGGACGAAGCATGGGTTCGGAAACATGACATTCCTTTCAGAGAGTTAGAGAAGCCTACGCCCATGTTCGCCTTAGATGGTAGTCATCTTCCCAGTATCAGATTTGAGACACTACCTTTAACCCTCACAGTATCTGGTAACCACAGTGAGACTATTTCTTTTTTGATTTTCCGTTCACCGTTTACACCTGTTGTTTTGGGTCATCCCTGGCTAGTATGTCATAATCCTTCTATTAATTGGTCTAGTAATTCTATCCTATCCTGGAACGTTTCTTGTCATGTGAAGTGTTTAATGTCTGCCATCCCTCCCGTTTCTTCTGTCCCTACTTCTCAGGAGGAACCTGGCGATTTGACAGGAGTGCCGGAGGAATATCATGATCTGCGCACGGTCTTCAGTCGGTCCCGAGCCAACTCCCTTCCTCCTCACCGGTCGTATGATTGTAGTATTGATCTCCTTCCGGGGACCACTCCTCCTCGGGGTAGACTATACTCTCTGTCGGCTCCCGAACGTAAGGCTCTCGAGGATTATTTATCTGTGTCTCTTGACGCCGGTACCATAGTGCCTTCTTCCTCTCCGGCCGGGGCGGGGTTCCTTTTGTTAAGAAGAAGGACGGTACTCTGCGCCCCTGCGTGGATTATCGAGGGCTGAATGACATAACGGTTAAGAATCGTTATCCGCTTCCCCTTATGTCATCAGCCTTCGAGATTCTGCAGGGAGCCAGGTGCTTTACTAAGTTGGACCTTCGTAACGCTTACCATCTCGTGCGCATCAGAGAGGGGGACGAGTGGAAAACGGCGTTTAACACTCCGTTAGGGCATTTTGAGTACCGGGTTCTGCCGTTCGGTCTCGCCAATGCGCCAGCTGTTTTTCAGGCATTAGTTAATGATGTTCTGAGAGACATGCTGAACATCTTTGTTTTTGTCTATCTTGACGATATCCTGATTTTTTCTCCGTCACTCGAGATTCATGTTCAGCACGTTCGACGTGTCCTACAGCGCCTTTTAGAGAATTGTCTCTACGTAAAGGCTGAGAAGTGCTCTTTTCATGTCTCCTCCGTTACTTTTCTCGGTTCCGTTATTTCCGCTGAAGGCATTCAGATGGATTCCGCTAAGGTCCAAGCTGTCAGTGATTGGCCCGTTCCAGGTCACGTGTCGAGTTGCAGCGCTTTTTAGGTTTCGCTAATTTCTATCGGCGTTTCATTCGTAATTTCGGTCAAGTTGCTGCCCCTCTCACAGCTCTTACTTCTGTCAAGACGTGTTTTAAGTGGTCCGGTTCCGCCCAGGGAGCTTTTGATCTTCTAAAAGAACGTTTTACGTCCGCTCCTATCCTCGTTACTCCTGACGTCACTAGACAATTCATTGTCGAGGTTGACGCTTCAGAGGTAGGCGTGGGAGCCATTCTATCCCAGCGCTTCCAGTCTGACGATAAGGTTCATCCTTGCGCTTATTTTTCTCATCGCCTGTCGCCATCTGAGCGCAACTATGATGTGGGTAACCGTGAACTGCTCGCCATCCGCTTAGCCCTAGGCGAATGGCGACAGTGGTTGGAGGGGGCGACCGTTCCTTTTGTCGTTTGGACAGACCATAAGAACCTTGAGTACATCCGTTCTGCCAAACGACTTAATGCCCGTCAAGCTCGTTGGGCGTTGTTTTTCGCTCGTTTCGAGTTTGTGATTTCTTACCGTCCGGGTAGCAAGAACACCAAGCCTGATGCCTTATCCCGTCTGTTTAGTTCTTCTGTGGCTTCTACTGATCCCGAGGGGATTCTTCCTTATGGGCGTGTTGTCGGGTTAACAGTCTGGGGAATTGAAAGACAGGTTAAGCAAGCACTCACGCACACTGCGTCGCCGCGCGCTTGTCCTAGTAACCTCCTTTTCGTTCCTGTTTCCACTCGTCTGGCTGTTCTTCAGTGGGCTCACTCTGCCAAGTTAGCTGGTCATCCCGGTGTTCGAGGCACTCTTGCGTCTATTCGCCAGCGCTTTTGGTGGCCGACTCAGGAGCGTGACACGCGCCGTTTCGTGGCTGCTTGTTCGGACTGCGCGCAGACTAAGTCGGGTAACTCTCCTCCTGCCGGTCGTCTCAGACCGCTCCCCATTCCTTCTCGACCATGGTCTCACATCGCCCTAGACTTCATTACCGGTCTGCCTTTGTCTGCGGGGAAGACTGTGATTCTTACGGTTGTCGATAGGTTCTCTAAGGCGGCACATTTCATTCCCCTCGCTAAACTTCCTTCCGCTAAGGAGACGGCACAAATCATTATCGAGAATGTATTCAGAATTCATGGCCTTCCGTTAGACGCCGTTTCAGACAGAGGCCCGCAATTCACGTCACAGTTTTGGAGGGAGTTCTGTCGTTTGATTGGTGCGTCCGTCAGTCTCTCTTCCGGGTTTCATCCCCAGTCTAACGGTCAAGCAGAGAGGGCCAATCAGACGATTGGTCGCATACTACGCAGCCTTTCTTTCAGAAACCCTGCGTCTTGGGCAGAACAGCTCCCTGGGCAGAATACGCTCACAATTCGCTTCCTTCGTCTGCTACCGGGTTATCTCCGTTTCAGAGTAGTCTGGGTTACCAGCCTCCTCTGTTCTCATCCCAGCTTGCCGAGTCCAGCGTTCCCTCCGCTCAAGCGTTTGTCCAACGTTGTGAGCGCACCTGGAGGAGGGTGAGGTCTGCACTTTGCCGTTACAGGGCACAGACTGTGAGAGCCGCCAATAAACGCAGGATTAAGAGTCCAAGGTATTGTTGCGGCCAGAGAGTGTGGCTTTCCACTCGCAACCTTCCTCTTACGACAGCTTCTCGTAAGTTGACTCCGCGGTTCATTGGTCCGTTCCGTGTCTCCCAGGTCGTCAATCCTGTCGCTGTGCGACTGCTTCTTCCGCGACATCTTCGTCGCGTCCATCCTGTCTTCCATGTCTCCTGTGTCAAGCCCTTTCTTCGCACTCCCGTTCGTCTTCCCTCCCCCCTCCCGTCCTTGTCGAGAGCGCACCTATTTACAAGGTACATAAGATCATGGACATGCGTTCTCGGGACGGGGTCACCAATACTTAGTGGATTGGGAGGGTTACGGTCCTGAGGAGAGGAGTTGGGTTCCGTCTCGGGACGTGCTGGACCGTTCACTCATTGATGATTTCCTCCGTTGCCGCCAGGATTCCTCCTCGAGTGCGCCAGGAGGCGCTCGGTGAGTGGGGGGGTACTGTCATGTTTTGTCATTTATTATCACGTCTTGTCCCTGTGCTTCCCATTCTATTCGTTTCCCTCTGCTGGTCTTATTAGGTTCTTTCCCTCTTTCTATCCCTCTCTCTCCCCCTCCCTCTCTCACTCTCTCGCTCTCTCTTCTCTCTATCGTTCCGTTCCTGCTCCCAGCTGTTCCTATTCCCCTAATCATCATTTAGCCTTCCCACACCTGTTCCCGATCCTTTTCCCTGATTAGAGTCCCTATTTCTCTCCTTGTTTCCCGTTTCTGCCCTGTCGGTTCCTTGTTTAGAATTCACCGTGCTGTGATTGTGTATCGCCCTGTCGTGTCGTGTTTTCCTCAGATGCTGCGTGGTGAGCAGGTGTCTGAGTCTGTCTGGTTCAAGTGCCTTCCCGAGGCAACCTGCTGTTCACCTGCTGTTCAAGATCGAGTCTCCAGTTTGTCCTCGTCATTTCGAGTGAAAGTTGTGTTTTTTTGATTGTATTTACTTTACTGGATTAAAGACTCTGTTTTCGCCAAGTCGCTTTTGGGTCCTCTTTCACCTGCATGACACATTCCTCCTGACAGAGCTGGTGTAACTGAGTCAGGTTTGTAAGGCCTCCTTGCTCGCACACGCTTTTTCAGTTCTGCTCACAAATGTTCTACAGGATTGAGGTCAGGGCTTTGTGATGGACACTCCAATACCTTGACTTTGTTGTCCATAAGCCATTTTGCCACAACTTTGGAGGTATGCTTGGGGTCATTGTCCATTTGGAAGACCCATTTGCGACCAAGCTTTAACTTCCTGACTGATGTCTTGAAATGTTTCTTCAATATATCCACATATTTTTCCTACCTCATGATGCCATCTATTTTGTGAAGGGCACCAGTCCCTCCTGCAGCAAAGCACCCCCACATCACGTGCTTCACGGTTAGGATGGTGTTTTTTTTCGGCTTGCAAGCCTCCCCCTTTTTCCTCCAAACATAACGATGGTCATTATAGCCAAACAGTTCTATTTTTGTTTCATTAGACCAGAGGGCATTTCTCCAAAAAGTCTGATCTTTGTCCCCATGTGCAGTTGCAAACCGTAGCCTGGCTTTTTTATTATAGGACTCTTTTTACTGTGAATATAGATACTTTTGTACCCGTTTCCTCCAGCATCTTCACAAGGTCCTTTGCTGTTGTTCTGGGATTGATTTGCACTTTTCGCACCAAAGTGTGTTAATCTCCAGGAGACAGAACGCGTGGTCCCATGGCACGGCTGCGTGGTCCCATGGCGTTATACTTGCATACTATTGTTTATACAGATAAACATGGTACCTTCAGGTATTTGGTAATTGCTCCCACAGATGAACCAGACTTGTGGAGGTCTACAATTTATTTTCTGAGGTCTTGGCTGATTTCTTTGTATTTTCCCATGATGTCAAGCAAAGAGGCACTGGCTTTGAAGGTAGGCCTTGAAATACATCCACAGGTACACCTCCAATTGACTCAAATGATGTCAATTGGCAGATCAGAAGCTTATAAAGCCATCACAACATTTTCTGGAATTTTCCAAGCTGTTTAAAGGCACAGTCAACCTAGTGTATGTAAACTTCTGACCCACTGGAATTGTGATACAGTGTTTTATAAGTGAAATAATCTGTCTGTAAACAATTATTGGAAAAATTACTTGGGTGATGCACAAAGTAGATGTCCTAACTGACTTGCCAAAACTATAGTTTGTTAAAATGAAATTTGTAGAGTGGTTGAAAAACTAGTTTTAATGACTCCAACCTAAGTGTTTGTAACCTTCCGACTTCAACTGTATGGTTAACCTATTCCAATAATTTTGCAATTCCAATGGTTTCATGGTCTATTTACCCAAACTTGGTGGGAATGAAGCTGACATCAGAGGTCTCTCTTGGACCTGTTGTCAGTAGGGCTGTACAATTCATTGATTTAAAAAAAATCTAAATTGCAATTATGACATGTGAAATATATCCATAGGCTATATCTCAACATGCTGCAATTTTTTTAAATGTAAAACATTTGAAAATAATGTTCAAATGTAATAAGGGTCCCTCGTGAAAACTCTGACCAACACTGTAACAACAACTTCTACTGTACCTTTTATTAGTTCTTATGCCAAACACCACCAACCATAGAATCAGAATACTGGTGTTATTTCTATTATTCCAACAGCTCACCCAAGCGTTTTGATCTAAATAGTAAAATCGTGATAGCACATTTAAAATCACAATTCAATTATTTGCCCATATCTTGCAACCCTAGTATGGTATGACGCCCAAATCCAGACCTTTACTTTATCACTGTATCACAGGATGATGACGACTTTTCCCGGGACAAAGACATACTTACAACATGTGTATCTCACTGGTCACCCTCAAAGCCAATTCTTCCTTTGGCCGCCTCTCCTTCCAGTTCTTTGCTGCAAATGACTGGAACGAACTACAAGAATCACTGAAACTGGAGACACTTATCTCGCTCACCAGCTTTAAGCATGAGCTGCCAGAGCAGCTCACAGATCACTGCACCTGTACATTGCTGTACATTCTACTTTGCACATTCATCTACTGCACATCTACCATTCCAGTGTTTAATTGCTATATTGTATTTACTTTGCCACCATGGCCTATTTATTGTCTTACCTCCCTAATCTCACCTCATTTGCACACATTGTATATAGACTTGTTTTTCTACTGTATTATTGACTGTATGTTTGTTTATTCCATGTGTAACTCTGTGTTGTTGTTTGTGTCAAACTGCTTTGCTTTATCTTGTCCAGGTCGCAGTTGTAAATGAGAACTTGTTCTCAACTTGCCTACCTGGTTAAATAAAGGTGAAATAAAAAAAGACTTCATCCATGGACATTAGACCCCAGTCTGATGTTCTTGCAATAGCAGAGTGTTCCAAAGACATCAGCTCCATGATGGTCACCCTGCCTACCAACTGAGTATAGACCACTGCAAATTCAAGGTGCCTCCCCTATTTCTTTTGATGTACTGTTCCAACAGATATTAGAAATGTAATGTACATATTTGACACCCATGATTACTTTGTGTATGTTCATTTCTACAGTAATTATTATTCAACATGTCCTCATCTGGGATTTGAACTCTCAAACTCTTGGTTCACAGCATTCCAATGTTCCTGCTACTCCACCATAAATTCACCTGTATTCCTACACTTTGGACTTAAAAGTAAATATCATCTTTGTATAGTGGTGATTCAGGAGTATCATTAAAACAGAATAAAATGCCCCACCAACATTAGACAACTATACAGAAAACCCTCAAATTGATTAAATAAGTTAATTAAAGTATTGATGAGAAAATAGTCAGATTAACTGATAACTAAAATAGCAGTCAGATGGCATTCTGTTGCTCAGTGGAGATATCTATTATAGGTCATGAATGGTTAGGGGACTTCTGAGAATGCTTCAGACTTATTGATGCAGTAGAAAGTTCAGTTACCCCAAATCCAGAGGTTGTGAGTTCACATTCCGGTATGGGTCATATAACTTCAGGACTAATTGATCATGTCAAATGTAATCATATTGTTATTGATTCAACATTTGCACACTATTTTAGCCGAACAGCATACCACTTACCTTAAAACCAACATACATACAATTTCAGTACTTTCCTTACAAAAAAAGTGAAGATAATGGTTTTCACATGTTGAGCCAAAATGTTAATATGCAGCCCATAGCTCCTCCTCCTTCTTATAGCTCAATCACAGGCCTACATCATGCCGTTTGTTATTTGTTCCTTTGTGTTTTGTTTATTTTTCGCACAGCTTCTTTGTCACTGTATTTTCGTGACTTTGGCGGCTCACATGGGTGATGAGTTCAATCCTGTCGCGCACGCAGCCATGGACAAGTACCTCTCGGTCTTTGCAGCCCTCCTGTCAGAGAAATACAGATAAGGAGATTAATAGAAACCAAATGTTGCTGTTTCATTAACTTAGTATACATATTTTATTCGTGTGTTTTTATTTTGTAATAAAACATGACAAACCCCATAATGAGTTATCTTGTGTGATTAACACTACAATGTGGAGGAAATCGTTACTTGTTCAGCTGTATTATGTTCTGTCGTTCAGTAGTCACAGAGTTGACAACAATACGGATTTGATTAATTAATACAATTAAACCGTCTGCGGTGGACCATACATTTCTAATTGACAACAGATGGATATCATTTGTTGAAGGCTAAATTAAGTATAAAGTGTTGTAAAAATGTATTTTAATTAGGTTTTTACTAAACGAGTCATTATTGACATCATTGTGGCGCAGGGGCACTCAATGCCCCAGGTAGAAAGCCAAATGGCACAGTGCGTAAAAGCGACGTTTCAAAGTGGACTATCATTGCGTAATGTTTTGATTATCCTGCAGCTACATACAGTTGCTCTTTAATATATTGGCATACTTGCACTCTACAATGTATTGCAATGGACCATAATGTTCTGTGTGAATGGCTATTTTGTTACCCTATATGCCCCTGCAATTTACCACGGTTGAGAAATTATACAGTAAAGGAGAATCACCTAGTCCGGGACATTTTTTTAAAACTTGAAGTGAAAATCTCAATCTCAGTATTTTTTGTTGTCGTCCTGTACTGTTGTAAATCAAACAAATACATGCGTGAACACCACAACGTCAACTTACTTGAAAACTAGGCCTAAGTGAGGCACGTCGGGCCTATGTGAGGGCCATCACGTATGTAAACATATACCATCTGAAGCTATAAATAACAATGTTATCATTTGTGTCTCCTTTTGGCAAATGTTTTATTCATCACTGATTTAAATTTAGATTATTGCCACATTTATTAAATTAATGTTCTATCAGTTTAAAAAATGAACACGTATTCATGTTTATCATGGCAAGAAAGAAGTTCGAGAGTTTTCCTTTTTGAGCTTCATTTGGAGTCAATAATGGGTGGAGGTCTTGCTGTTGGAGATGCGTGTTTTTATTTGTTGCAGATAAAGGCATCTACAAAGAATACGCAAACGGAGCGACAGAACGTATAGCGCAGTGTCGCAATGCCGTTTTTCGTTACAAAATGTTCTGCTCCTTGTAGTGCGGTCCGAAATTCGAATTTTCCCGTGTCACATGAAAATTGTAACGCACTGTATCTTACCTTCGGTAGCGGTGGGGACAGTGCTGTGCAGACAATGAAGCTTGCTTTATTCCTTGATCTGATCTGTACGCTATGCGTCAAAGTAGCCTATTTTGCATTAATAAGCAAATATAATCTCAGCGAATGTTCAAACAATAAACCAAACAACATTGTAGCCTTATTAGAATCCCTTCCAATATGTATTTTGTTTCGAAGTAATATTTAGTGATTCCAGGTTACTGTTAAAAACAGCTGCGAAATATAGTGCCTTGCAGAGGTATTCAGACCCCTTGGATTTTTTTTCACATTTTATTGTGTTACAAAGTGGGGTTAAACTTGATTTCATTTATATATTTTTTGTCAACAATCTACACAAAATAATGTCAAAGTGGAATTTAAAAAACTACATATAAAAATGATTCAAATGACATAACGAAAATGTAGTCATTGCATAAGTATTCAGCTCCCTGAGTCAATACATGTTAGAAACCCATTTGGCATCGATTTCAGCACACCTGGATTGTGCAATATTTACACATTATTCTTTTAACAATTATTCAAGCTCTTTCAAGATGTTGGGCATCATGACTAGACAGCGATTTTCAAGTCTTGCCATAGATTTTCAAGTCTTGCCATAGATTTTCAAGCAGATTTAAATCAAATCCATAGATTTTCAAGCAGATTTCAATCAAAACTGTAACTTGGCCACTCGGGAAAATTCACTGTCTTAGTTAACAACTCCAATGTAGATTTGGCCTTGTGTTTTAGGTTATTGTCCTGCTGAAAGGTGAATTCCTTCCCAGTCTCTGGTGGAAAGCAGACTGAAACAGGTTTTCCTCTGGGCTTTTGCCTGTGCAAATCCCATATATTTTTATACTGATAAATTCCCCAGTATTTGCCGATGTCAAGCATACCATACATACCATGATGCAGCCACCACCATGTTTGAAAATAAGGAGGCAGTTACTCAGTGATGTGTTTTGTTGGATTTGCCCCAAACATAAGCCTTTGCATTAAGGCCAAAACGTGTATTCTTTTGCTTTGCTTATTACTTTACTGTCTTGCTGCATACAAGATGCACGTTTTGGAATATTTGTATTCTGTAAATGTGTATTCTTTTCACTCTGTCATTTAGGTCATTATTGTGGAGTCACTACAATGTTGTTGATCCATCCGTAGTGTTCTACCATCACAAACATTGAACTCTGTAGCTGTTTTAAAATCACCAATGGCCTCATGGTAACATCCCTGAGAAGTTATATTCCTGTCCTGCAGCTCAGTTCAGAAGGTCAACTGTATCTTTGATGTGACTGGGTGGTTTAATATATAACCCACAGCATAATTATTAACTTGACCATGCTAAATGAGATATTCAATGTCTGATTTGTTATTGTTACCCATCACGGCCCTTATTTAAAAATATTTAAAAATGTAACTAGACACGTCAATTAAGAACTGCCTTGTTCAGGGGCAGAATGATTTTTACCTTGTCAGCTCGGGGATTCGATCCATCAACCTGCCGCCCCACTAGTCTACCTGAAGCTGGTCTTTGAATCCCTGGTCTTTGTAGTTGAATCTGTGCTTAAAATTCAATACTTGACTGGGGGACCTTACAAATGTTATTTATGGGTGCAACACAGTCTCACAATCAATTCGTGCATATATATACAAAACGCATTTCAGCAAATTTCGTGCGTTTGATGGGTAACAGAGGAAGGGTTAGTCATTCAAAAATCATGTCAACCCCTATATTTCACACTGAGTGAGTCCATGTAATTTATTATGTGATTTGTTAAGCCAAATTGTACTCCTGAACTAATTTAGGCTTGCCTAAACAAAGGAGCTGAATACTTACCCAACGACTATATTTTAGTTATAAAATACATTTAAAAAGACAATTAAATAAATATTAATCCCACTTTGTAACACAATAAAATGTGAAGAAATGTAAGTGGTCTGAATTCTTTTGCAATTGACTGCTTTCTCTCCATGACCAAAACTTGATGACATTCTATTTTTGGCGAATATGGGAGCAATACATTGACGCAGCATAACAAACTGGGATAGGGTTTTGTAGGTTACACCCGTAAGTATAACAATATTTGCCATGGCATATTATTTAATTATACATCTGATTATTTCACATGGTATCTGGGAAGCTAATCAACTTCACAAAATCAATTCAACTTCCAAATTGCTGTCTTGGTTTAGCTTGGCATT
Organism: Oncorhynchus gorbuscha; assembly: GCF_021184085.1. Lineage (NCBI taxonomy): Eukaryota > Metazoa > Chordata > Actinopteri > Salmoniformes > Salmonidae > Oncorhynchus > Oncorhynchus gorbuscha. The sequence goes on from NC_060178.1 coordinate 92,738,785, forward strand.
AAATAAGCAGCCTATTTTGCATTGATAACCAAATATAATCTCAGGGACTGTTCTAACAATAAACCAAGCAACATTGTAGCCTTATAGAATCCCAAAATGATTTTGTTTAGAAGTGATAATGTTGTTCTAGGCTAAAACAGATAGCCATGTGCTTTTTTTCTCCCTGAAAAAAATTATGACATTCTATTTTTAGCTGATATGGGAGCAATACATTGAAGCAGCATTTCAAATTATGATAATGTTGTAGGTTACACTAGGATGTTGTAGGTTATATTAGGATGATGTTGTAGGTTACACTGGCAAATATAATAATATTTGCCAGGGCATATTATTTAATAATAAATCTGATTATTTAATGTGACAATGTCAGAGGCTTAAAGGCTAGCTTGCAGTGTTTAGCCAACTAGCTAGTAAGACAAGACAAGACTCTTCTTTTGCTTTCACAACAAATGAGAAGGCAACAACAAAACTCAAGAATCCACCCAAAAATGTATTTTGTTTAGCCGTAATAACTAGTGATTATAGGCTATAGTCAAATAGTAGAACCTGCTGTAGTCAACTAGCTAGCCATGTGCCTTGTTCTCCATGACGTTCTATTTTAGCTGATATGGAAATGAATACACAAGCAGTATATCAAACTGGGATAATGTTTTAGGTTACGCCGGCAAGTAGAATAATATTTGCAGGCTGATTATTTCACATGGCAATGTGGGAAGCTAAAAAAGGCTAGCTATAGCTTGCTATGTTTTTAGTCAGGCTGCCAGCTAGCTACTACTACCAAGGGAAGGCGACTCTTCCTTGTTAACACTAAATTATAATACAAAAATAAAAAAAACGTTTGTTTAAGCCCCCTGTGAATGGGAGTGGGACTGCGAGGATATTGTGTTACCAAATGGTGTCTGCTACTCCAAAAGAATCCCACTCCGCCCATGTGCATGCACGCACATAGATCAACGGAGTGGAGGTTGTAGTAACACTGTTCCATTTAACTTATTATACATACAGTATTTTATTAATGTGCTTTTATTTTGTAATAAAACATGACAAAATCCCTAATGAGTTATCTTGTGTCATTAACAGTAAATTGTGGAGGAAATCGTTACTTGTTCAGCTGTATTAACGGTTGTTCTGTCGAACAGTAGTGACAGAACTGATATAAACTAAACCGTCTGCGGTGGGCCATACATTTCTAATTGGCAACTAATGGATATCATTTGTTGAAGCCACAATTAAATATAAAGTGTGTTAAAAATGTTTTTCAATTAGGTTTTTACTAAACAAGTCTGTCCCTACTGACACGTCAGAGGATGGGAAACTTGGTCCCAATTTGAGGATTGTAACTAAATGTTTGTTTGTAAATGTTTCAATAAATCTCAAACGATGGCATCAAATTGATCTGAAAGTACAGCCCATGCCCTTGACTAGATCAGTATACCAGATTAGCAACGCAAAATCATTCAAATGCAATTCAACATATTACATTATTCACAATCCCAACATGATGGCGAAAGTAATGAAAAGTATATAAATAAATAGGCTATTGCGTATGGATATTTCGGAAAGAGGTGAAAGTGCAGGCTTTAACCTCAGGGTTAGCGCCTGGCAGAGAACAATTGGCACTGTGCCTAAAGTAGGCTTTTTAAAGTTGGCTATCATTGGTAGAGTGACGTTTTGATTATCCTGCAATAGTAAGTATATTAAAGTATAAATACATTTGTTATAATTTTGTGTCTCCAGCAAATATTTTGATTAACCAATGATTTGATATTGATTTCAATTTGATTTCAATTTTGATAGGACATAAATTGATTGGGGTAAATGAACATGCACGCATGTTTATCATGGCACGAATGACGTTTGTTAATAATTTAACCACATACAGGGTATTTATGAAGAGGTAATCATTTCATGGAGTCTGAGTGTGGTGTGGTGCCAGAACAACAACCTCTCCATCAAGGTGAGCAAGACAAAGGAGCTGATCGTGGACTACATGACAAGGATGGCCGAACAGGCCCCCATTCACATCGAGTTTCAAGTTCCTTGGTGTACACATCACCAACAAACTGTCATGGTCCAAACATAGCAAGGCAGTCGTGGAGGGCACGACAATACCGTTTCCCCCTCAGGAGACTGAAAATATTTAGCATGGGTCCCCAGATCCCCAGAATATTCTACAGTGGCACCATAGAGAGCATCCTGACCGGTTGCATCACCGCCTGGTATGGCAACTGCTTGGCATCCGACAGTAAGGCGCTACAGAGAGTAATGCGTCCGGCCCTGTACATCACTGGGGCCAAGCTTCCTGCCATCCAGGACCTATATACCAGACGGTGTCAGAGGAAGGCCCAAAAATTGGTCAAAGACTCCAGTCACCCAAGTCATAGACTGGCAAGTGGTACCAGAGCGCCAAGTCTAGGTCCAAAAGGCTCTTTAACAGCTTCTACCCCCAAGCCATAAGACTGCTGAACAATGAATCAAATGGTCACCCGGACTATTTACATTGACACCCTGCTGCTACTCGCTGTTTATTATCTACTCACAGTCACTTTACCCCTAACTACATGTACCCTGCACATTGACTCGGTACCGGTACTCCTTGTATATAGACTCGTTATCGTTCTTTTATCGTCTTACTTTTAATTACATTTTTTACGTCAGTATATTTAGCAAATGTTTTATTAACCATATTTATTGAACTGCATTGTCGAGGACATAAGGGCTTGTAAAGTAAGCATTTCACGGTAAAGTCTACAGGTGTTGCATTCGGCGCATGTGACAAATAAAATTAGATTGGATGTGAAGGAAGAAACACATCTAAAAAGTGGTAAGCAAGTTAGGTCCAAAAAATTATTCTCACACAAGTCCAATTCATTTATTGTGTTAGAGGTTTCATGATGCTTGAATCGAAACCAAAGTAGAAAATGTAATGATTGTTCTATACATCAATTGGGGTTTCTGTAAGCTTCAATATCAAACATCAGACTCATATCAAACATCTCCAATCGAAAATCAAATCAAGAGTCGGCTTTCTATTCCGCAACAAAGCCTCCTTCACTCACGCTGCCAAGCTTACCCTAGTAAAACTGACTATCCTACCGATCCTCGACTTCGGCGATGTCATCTACAAAATTGCTTCCAACACTCTACTCAGCAAACTGGATGCAGTTTATCACAGTGCCATCCGTTTTGTCACTAAAGCACGTCATACCACCCACCACTGCGACTTGTATGCTCTAGTCGGCTGGCCCTCGCTACATATTCGTCGCCAGACCCACTGGCTCCAGGTCACCAACACCTCATTCGGCCGCCTTTCGTTCCAGTACTCTGCTGCCTGTGACTGGAACGAATTGCAAAAATCGCTGAAGTTGGAGACTTTTATCTCCCTCACCAACTTCAAACATCAGCTATCTGAGCAGCTAACCGATCGCTGCAGCTGTACATAGTCTATTGGTAAATAGCCCACCCATTTTCACCTACCTCATCCCCACAGTTTTTATTTATTTACTTTTCTGCTCTTTTGCACACCAATATCTCTACCTGTACATGATCATCTGATCATTTATCACTCTAGTGTTAATCTGCAAAATTGTAATTATTCGCCTCCCTCCTCATGCCCTTTGCACACATTGTATATAGACTCCCCTTTTTTCTCTACTGTGTTATTGACTTGTTAATTGTTTACTCCATGTGTAACTCTGTGTTGTCTGTTCACACTGCTATGCTTTATCTTGGCCAGGTCGCAGTTGCAAACGAGAACTTGTTCTCAACTAGCCTACCTGGTTAAATAAAGGTGAAATAAATAAAATAAAAAATAATATGAGGTCCTAAACCTAGCATGATAGTGCATTCTTGTAGCTGTGTGGGCTACTAAACATTTTAATAGACACTGTTATTCAGAGAGAGTTACAGAAGTCAGTGTATATATTTCCATACCTTCTATCTGTACTGGTCCCCCATGGGAATCAAACGCACAACCCTGGTGTTGCAAGCACCATGCTCTACCAATTGAGCCACAGGGGACCCTATATAGTTGAATTGTTTGCCTTGGGGTAAGGTGAGTCAATGGCCATGGGGTAAGTTGAGCCAAAGGTTGAGCCAAGCAAATGTAAGTGTTTTCTTCCCAGGCATAATGCAATACATGTTAAAAGTGTTTGTTTTTTAACCTCAGGGTGTTTGTTATGTGTTAAGCCTGTGTTAAAATATGCTTAAAATTATTCAAAGACAAAAAAACAAAAAAAGTTATTTTGATTGTCTTTGGGAAATAAATATATTTTTTAAAGGTATTGGTAACATTTCATTCAGTACAGAAATGTGAAGGTGGCTTTATTAATCCTGTCCCATACCCAGGGTAAATTATGCCAATAAACCACTTTTTTTTAGTCAAGCTATGTTTTAAAAACTGTAATGTTTACATGGATGCTGATTATTTCTAGGGATACACAACATGCTGAAAAATACATAGATATCTTTGTTAGAAATTAAACTATATTTTCCTTGATGGAGTGATGCTGATTGTGAAAAAGGGCTCAATTTACCCCACTCCAACCTAAAGGAGCTTAATGTGGAGTCACTAATGGGTGGAGGGTCTTGCTGTAGGAGATTACACAGATGCGTGTATGTTGCAGATAACACGTCAGAAGATGGGAAAACTTGGTCCCGATTTTTGGATTGTAACAAACATTTAATTTGTAACACTTTTCATTTCATTAAAATGTTTACATTTTAGTCATTTAGCAGACGCTTTTATCCAGAGCGACCTAATTATAGCCCATGCCCTTGTTATTTCAACTATGAAACAAGTTGCAAATCAGGAAGCAGGGTTGCAATGAAACCAATGCCATGCCAATGTCATACATATTTCTTTGCAATCGCGAGAGTCATCGTGACTTATTAATGATTATCAATGCGAACTCATTCAAATGCAATGACAATTATTCAAAATCTCCAAATTATGGCGAAATGGACTAATGGAGAGTAGGCCAGTATTACTAAATAGCCTACTACATATGTAAACCTCCAATATTTTGCAGGTTACCCTCATTATCTTTTGTTTCCCCGAAATGTTTTTTTTTCTTCAGTTTCACGGAAAACCGCTTGATAGTAGACCTATAGTCATAAAGGGGGGCCCAATGTTCAACAATGTCTTACCTCCAACCAATCACATTCACGGTTTCGTCTTGGGGGCGGTGTGCAAAAATACCATGAAAAGAAAGATTTTTCCGAATTTGTTCATAATTCAGATTCTCACTAAAACCTAAGCTAAATCATCACGAGCAAACATGGTTGTGTGGACAGATGAAGAGCGCGCAGCCATCTCCGACATCTTCTCCAAGCTAGACTATGACGACGTTGGCCCAAAGTGCCTGTCAAGGTAAGACAAACTTAACTTGACTTTAATTTGGAGTGCTAGTCCCCTAAATCTTCTTCTTCGTCATGTTATGTTGTTGTTCAGCCTCACACTGTTCTCGCCGCTCCCCTCAGGTGTCTGATCGTTTACCCCTGGACCCAGAGGTACTTCGGGGCCTTCGGCAACCTGTACAACGCAGAGGCCATCACGAACAACCCTCTGATCGCTAAGCACGGCATCACGGTGCTGCGAGGTCTGGAAAGAGCTCTGAAGAACATGGACGACATAAAGAACACATACGCCGAGCTGAGCATTCTGCACTCCGAGAAACTGCGCGTGGATCCCGACAACTTCAAGGTAAGATTACAAAAGAACATTGAAGTGCACTTTTTTTGCGCGTGCAAAGTATAGCATATGTCATTACACCACTCTATCAAGCTACCCCCAAAGACATTCTAAACATCTCACTTCTGCTTTGTTCTCTTTTACAGCTGTTGTCTGACTGTCTGACCATCGTCATCGCTGCGAAGATGGGCACCGCCTTCACCCCCGAGTATCAGGCATCCTTCCAGAAGTTCTTGTCCGTGGTGGTGTCCGCTCTGGGCAGGCAGTACCACTAGAGTCAGTCCTCTATGCCTGACAGAGGAGAAATGTGTTTCACTCCTCAATGAAAAACAAAAGAAGCATAGAAACATATGTTTGTTGATTTTGTTGATTTTGTATGTTTATTTTACTCTTGCGTTAATTGTATGCCTCGACAAATTGCACTTTTAAGCATCGATAATAGAATAAGACAAACTAAAGTTTTAATGTTTTCATATATAGATGTTAGATCTACACATTATAAATAATACATTAGCCAAGATGAACAAGTTCGCGAATGCAAGCGCATTGCCTAAAAGCTTACAGATTTGGACCGGCTGAATTGTATATTGTTGCTAGCTGTAAAACACGTGACACACTGTTTATTAACATATACAATGTACAAAAACAAAACTATGAAGTGACCACTGTATTTTCTTTTAACTAATAAGAACCTGGACCATAAAACAAACATCAACGCATCATGGATTCTATTTGGGCACGGGTGTGTCCCGGGATAAATACACCTCTTCCCCATTCATTGAGGAGACATTTTGTTAGTTTGCTTTCGGCACCCCTCATTATCAAACTTATGCAACCACTCACTTACACTACTGACTACACACACACCATTGTTAATTGTATTTACATTACCTCAGTTAATAAATATTTCTGTTATTCCTCATCTCCACCATGTCTCCCTTTTTGTTACTGGACTTTGAGCCAATTTGTGACAATGTACTTAATTTGTTAGTGGATTACATCAAACACTACAATATGATCATTGGACAGATACACATTCACTGTGGATGGGAGCAGTGCTGTCTTGTTGTCCCAATTCATCCATTGTTTGCTCCACAAGATCTAAAACTGTCTTTAGAAAGGCTTTGCAAAGACAAGTTGTACAGGGCAGGTGTCAGGCATATGTGTATAGGTGGCAGGGAAGTCAGGCGCAGGAGAGTCAAACGGAGTGTAAAATGGAGTCTTAATGTCCTAGTAACATGCTCCATAACACTAAACAGGAAAAGAACATAAACAAAATGGGTACGAAGACCCGACGCGCACCTATACAACAAACAGCACTACACTGACAAACAATCCCTGACAAAGACATGAGGGGAAACAGAGGGTTAAATACACAACAGGTAATGAATGGGATTGAAAACAGGTGTGTGGGAAGACAAGACAAAACCAATGGAAAATGAAAAAAGGATCAATGATGGCTAGAAGACCGGTGACGTCGAACGCCGAGCACCGCCCGAACAAGGAGAGGCAACCACTTCGGCAGAAGTCGTGACAGCAGGTCAAACTGAACCTAGCTCTATTCGGCAGGGGTGTCAAACTCATTCCACAGAAGGCCGAGTGTCTGCCGGTTTTTCATTTCAAATAACAGCTAGACAACTTAACCAGGTGAAGGAAGTTCCTTAGTAATTTGTGACCTTAATTTATCAATCAAGGGTGGAACAAAAACCTGCAGACACTCGGACCTCTCATGGTAGGAATTTGACACGTGGATTAAAGTAATTAACCACTCAAGCTAGTCTAATCAGGTGTGTTGATGTTGCCCAGAACAAAACCCTGCGCCCACCATGAAACTCCATAGACTGTCGCCTAGCTATCTGAAACTGAGTAGGCCTATTAGCTAAGATTTTCATTGAAAACATTGACAGATCAGTGAAAAATGCATAGTGGGTTGAGAAATGTCGTGAAATGCTATAAATCAATCTCCATTACATACTAGCGATTACAACCACATTGTTTAATTGCATACTTCACTTACCAGGAAAGAGGATGATCGCATGGGAGGATCGGGTACGTTCAAGTTGCCTTGGTTAAAGTCATGATGCGCATTTGTGTTGTAGGTCAACATACACAATAAGAATATACATTCAAACTGCCTGTAAATGCGTTTCTTAGATGTATTTAATATTCTTCTATAAACCGAACAACGCAGAAAGTAATGTCCCCTGCAGCCGATTGTGCTGCTGACTAGCTGGAACACGCTCTGCAATACATTGGCTTAAAGTTTTTTTTTTCACCTTTAAGTTGCCAATGTACAGTACTGATCTTGGGTCAGTTTTCCGTTATTGTCTCGTACGACTTGGGGAGAGAAAGCAACAACCTGCAAGGGTTTCGATCGGCCAAAATATGTTTTCTGACTGCAATGAGCACAACAACACACACAAGTATTAAGTGAAATCAAGCATAGAAAACAGCATTTGCCATTGATAATGTATTTAGATGGTCCCTGGCAAAGAATCCAAAGAGTGCCATTACTAGGAGTGTTCTCTAAACGGGTTCAAAATGCCTACATGTTGAATATCCTATTGTCTGCAGCAAATGAATGTATCAAAAAGCATTGGTTAAATGAGGACATTCATACTACGGAAGTGTGGCATGGTAGGTTGAAAGAAATGGAAACGGAAAAATCACCAATAAAATTAATCTGAAGACAGATGTATGTATGTATGTATGTAGGCTAAACATTGGAACCGCTCATTGAAAAATACTATTGTGTAGACATGACTTGGTCTTAAAGCAACCAAACATTTGTTAATGTTATATTTTATTTTTTGCATCTATTTCATTAATACTTTATTTACTTTAGTTTCTTAATTCTATAGTTATATTGTTTGTTGTAATAGCCTGTATCTCAGACGACCATAACCTTAATAATAATCACCCTACTTACTTCACAAACAATAATTATACTAGTTGACTGCACGGACACATAGTAGGCTACTGACACTCACTCCGCCTTGGTCGTGAATGGGCATGAGGGCTGGACACGCCGCCACCCAGACCCTACTGTTGTCTATTACACATACTAATGCTTCGTTCAGGTGCTATCGGAGTTTTCGGAAATTCCTAGTTCCGACTGGGAAGATTCACTTGAATGACCCTCCAAATGGGAATTACAAGTGGGAAATGAGAAAAATATCTTGCCAATCTTATTGGTTTAAGAATGGTTCCGACTTCAAAAGCACTTGAATACAATCATGTCGAAGTCTCAACTGCCCATTTTCTTATTTCTCACGAGAATATGAAGCCAGCATAAGACATCATTCAAATCCTAGTCGGTATTAGGAAAATTACATTTCTTACTTGCTAACTGGTTGAACGCGTTAAAGTAGCCTAAGTATATAACATGATTGACATGACCGTAATAATCATCACGGAAAGGCCTTGGAAGTGCCATAAATGTAAGCCAATATAATTCATTATTTTACAATAACTTGTGTAACGTAATAAATGCGTTATGAAAAAAAGTGGTTACTGTTGCCTACACGAAAAAAAGAGCCTTTCTGATTACAAGAGCACCAGTATCCCAAAGTATTAAGCGAAATCAAGCATGGAAAACAGCATTGACATTAATAAAACAATTTTTCCCACGAATTAAGTCGCACGTAAATGTGTTTATTTTCTCACAAATTCTGTTCAGCAAGTTTAAAACACTATATATAAGCATACAACTACACGTTTTAAAACAGGGTTAAATAAAGACACTTTCTGCATATTCATAACGTTGAATTAGCCATAAAGAGGAACACAAATAAAATATAGGCTATCGTGTCTTTGGTTGTTGCAAAGGCTTGTGTGTAGCCTACTGGTTAAATGTGTGTCTTCGCACGAATTAACTAGCACATAAATTCGTGTCTTTTCTCACCAATTAAGCCGCACAAAATTTGCTGAAATGCATTATGTACGAATTGAATGTGAGATTGTGTTGGCAACACATAATCCAAAACACAACCAAAACAAACTGCAAATGTATCCAACACGTTTGTTGTCACATTGTGTGCTCGGGAATATGGGACCAAACACTAAACTTTTGACTACTCTAAAATGTATGGCATTGGCATGGCATTAGTTTCATTCCAACCCTGCCTCCCGAGAGTGCACCTGTGCGGTAGTTGATGAGCTGTACTTTCAGATTAATTTGACGCCCTCGTTTGAGATTGTCTTAGGCCTAATTAAAAGCGTGAGAAATAAACTTTTAGTTACAATCAAAACATCGGGACCATGTTTTCCCACCCTCTGACGTGTTATCTGCAACAAACACGCTTCTGTGTAATCTCCTACAACAAGACCCTCCCCCCATTACTGACTCCAAATTAAGCTCATTTATATCTGGAAACTTCGTCATTCGTCATTCGTGCGGTGATAAACATGCCTGCGTGTTCATTTTTTAAAATCGATAGGACATTGATTAATTGAAAGTGCCAAGAATCAACATTTAAATCAGCGGTGAATAAAACATTGAAATAAAACACGGTGACACGAAAGGATATAAGGGTTATTTATACTTTTGTAGCCAGTATTACGTGCCTGTCCAATACAGTAATAATAATAATTTAGATATTTCACATCGAGGTAAAAAAAAATGTCCTGATCCAAATTATTCCGAATTTGGTTGAAGGCAGGTGATTCTTGCTTACTGTGTAATTTGGCTCACGTGGGTAATTCTTGAACGGTGGTGGTCATGCTGTCCCTGGACCGTTGGCACCATGTAAAACACTTTAAAAGTACCAAATAATATAGTGGCGAGAATGGGTTCATAGGATGACAGAAAGGACACAAGATCAGTTAGATAACAAAGCAAGCATTCTATCATGCAGGAACTACACTATATATGTCTGAGAAGTAGTTGGTGAATCAGGCGAGGCAGTCATTAGAGAAACCAAGGCTGTTGAGTCTGCCGACAAGAATGTGGTGATTGACAGAGTCGAAAGCCTTAGCCGGGTTGATGAATACAGCTGCACAGTATTGTCTTTTATCAATGGTGGTTATGATATCGTTTAGGATCTTGAGCGTGGCTGAGGTGCACCCATGACCAGCTCGGAAACCAGATTACATAGCGGAGAAGGTACGGTGGGATCCGAAATGGTCGGGTGATCTATTTGTTAACTTGGCTTTCGAAGACCTTAGAAAGGCAGGGTAGGATAGATATAGATCTGTAGCAGTTTGTGACTAGAGTGTCTTCCCCTCTTCAAGAGGGATGACCGCGGCAGCTTTCCAATCTTTGGGGATCTCAGATGATACGAAAGAGAGGTTGAACAAGCTAGTAATAGGGGTTGCAACAATTTCGGCTGATAAGAGAGGGTCCAGATTGTCTAGCCCTGCTGATTTGTAGGGGTCCAGATTTTGCAGCTCTTCCAGAACATCAGCTTTCTGGATTTGGGTGAAGGAGAAATGGGGGAGGCTTGGGCAAGTTGCAGTGAGGGGTGCAGGGCTGTTGACCGGGGTAGGGGTAGCCAGGTGGAAAGCATGGCCAGCCGTAGAAAAATGCTTATTGAAATTCTCAATTATCGCAGATTTATCGTTGTTGACAGTGTTACCTAGCCTCAGTGCAGTGGGAAGCTGGGAGGAGGTGCTCTTATTCTCCATGGACTTTACATTGTCCCAGAACTTTTCGGAGTTGGTGCTGCAGGATGCAAATTTATGATTGAAAAAGCTAGCCTTTGCTTTCCTAACTGCCTTTGTATATTGGTTCCTAACTTCCCTGAAAAGTTGCATATTGCGGGGGCTATTCGATGCTAATGCAGTACGCCACAGGATGTTTTTGTGCTGGTCAAGGGCAGTCAGGTCTGGAGTGATCCACGGGCTATATCTGTTCCTGGTTCAAATTCTTTTCAATGCGGCATGCTTATTTAAATCAAATCAAAATCAAATCAAATTTATTTATATAGCCCTTCGTACATCAGCTGATATCTCAAAGTGCTGTACAGAAACCCAGGCTAAAACCCCAAACAGCAAACAATGCAGGTGTAAAAGCACGGTGGCTAGGAAAAACTCCCTAGAAAGGCCAAAACCTAGGAAGAAACCTAGAGAGGAACCGGGCTATGTGGGGTGGCCAGTCCTCTTCTGGCTGTGCCGGGTAGAGATTGTAACAGAACATGACCAAGATGTTCAAATGTTCATAAATGACCAGCATGGTCAAATAATAATAAGGCAGAACAGTTGAAACTGGAGCAGCAGCACAGTCAGGTGGACTGGGGACAGCAAGGAGCCATCATGTCAGGTAGTCCTGGGGCACGGTCCTAGGGCTCAGGTCCTCCGAGAGAGAGAAAGAAAGAGAGAATTAGAGAGAGCATATGTGGGGTGGCCAGTCCTCTTCTGGCTGTGCCGGGTGGAGATTATAACAGAACGTGGCCAAGATGTTCAAATGTTCATAAATGACCAGCATGGTTGAATAATAGTAAGGCAGAACAGTTGAAACTGGAGCAGGAGCATGGCCAGGTGGACTGGGGACAGCAAGGAGTCCTCATGTCAGGTAGTCCTGGGACATGGTCCTAGGGCCCAGGCCAGTTGAAACTGGAGCAGCAGCATGGCCAGGTGGACTGGGGACAGCAAGGAGTCATCATGTCAGGTAGTCCTGGGGCATGGTCCTAGGGCTCAGGTCCTCCGAGAGAGAGAGAGAAAGAAAGAGAGAAGGAGAGAATTAGAGAACGCACACTTAGATTCACACAGGACACCTGAATAGGACAGGAGAAGTACTCCAGATAAACAAACTGACCCTAGCCCCCGACACATAAACTACTGCAGCATAAATACTGGAGGCTGAGACAGGAGGGGTCAGGAGACACTGTGGCCCCATCCGAGGACACCCCGGACAGGGCCAAACAGGAAGGATATAACCCCACCCACTTTGCCAAAGCACAGCCCCCACACCACTAGAGGGAAATCTTCAACCACCAACTTACCATCCTGAGACAAGGCCGAGTATAGCCCACAAAGATCTCCGACACGGTACAACCCAAGGGGGACCCAGACAGGCCGACCACAACAGTGAATCAACCCACCCAGGTGACGCACCCCCCCAGGGACGGCACGAGAGAGCCCCAGCAAGCCAGTGACTCAGCCCCGTAACAGGGTTAGAGGCAAAGAATCCCAGTGAAAAGAGGGGAACCGGCCAGGCAGAGACAGCAAGGGCGGTTCGTTGCTCCAGAGCCTTTCCGTTCACCTTCCCACTCCTGGGCCAGACTACACTCAATCATATGACCCACTGAAGAGATGAGTCTTCAGTAAAGACTTAAAGGTTGAGACCGAGTTTGCGTCTCTGACATGGGTAGGCAGACCGTTCCATAAAAATGGAGCTCTATAGGAGAAAGCCCTGCCTCCAGCTGTTTGCTTAGAAATTCTAGGGACAATTAGGAGGCCTGCGTCTTGTGACCGTAGCGTACGTGTAGGTATGTACGGCAGGACCAAATCAGAGAGGTAGGTAGGAGCAAGCCCATGTAATGCTTTGTAGGTTAGCAGTAAAACCTTGAAATCAGCCCTTGCTTTGACAGGAAAACAGTGTAGAGAGGCTAGCACTGGAGTAATATTTAAGATGGTTAGGAAAGCACTTTTAAAGAATAACCAGGCATTCTGTCCTCTACTGACAGAATGAGGTCATTATCATTCCAAGGTACCCAGGCCAGGTTGATTAGAAAGGCCTGCCCACTAAAGTGTTTTCGGGAGCGTTTGACAGTGACGGGGGGTGGTCGCTTGACCTCAGACCCATTACGGACGCAGGCAATGAGGCAGTGATTGCTGAGATCCTGGTTGAAGACAGCAGAGTTGTATGTGGAGGGCAGGTTGGTTAGGATGATATCTATGAGGGTGCCCATGTTAACTGATTTGGGGTTGTACCTGGTGGGTTGATTGATAATTTGTGTGAGATTGAGAGCATCAAACATAGATTGTAGGATGGCCGGGGTGTTAAGCGTGTCCCAGTTTAGGTCACCTAACAGCACGAGCTCTGAAGATAGAGGGGGGGGCAATATATTTGCATATGGTGTTTAAGGGACAGCATAATTGCCCTTTTTGGATGTTTGCCTATTAGCAATGCTCTTTAGCCACCAGGCTATTGGCCTTGGCCTTTTAGCCTTTGGTGCTATTAGCTGCTCCATTTGTACCTTTTACGTCTCCTCATTTACGTCTCTACACCTTTACACAGTCAACTTGCTAAATTCGGTCTTCAGTATACAGTATATCAACCACACTGTTGAAGGATCTACAGATGTTTGTAATATATTTGAACTTGTTACCTTCAAAATGGAATTTGAATAAAGAAAAAAAAAACACGCCAGTAGACCTCCTGCGATAGGACCAGCCCAGTAAACCCAATGGTAGGTCCAGTAGTTGGCCATCACTGCTGGCACCAGAGCCCTGGCTGGCTTCAGACAGGTCCCAGACACATCCCTTCTGCACCAGCACAGACTGGTTAACTGCTGCACACACTCATATCTAGGATTACAGTCTACACAGAGATGCTGTTTGGTAAAGGGGACATTCTCAGGCACATGATACAAACTTGGCAATGTTAATGAAATGGACTATTGGTGATTTTTGAGCATGTGGTTATTGTAATAGTCTAGCTAGGGCCAGTTACAGAGACAGGGCTTAGATTAAGCCAAGAGTAGGCCTTAATTAAACTAGGACATTTAAGTATCTTTCATTAAATTTGGCTTAGTTAGTTGGAGACTATGGAGGCATGGAGTAATAAGGTAAGTAAGCCTAAATGAGAACACCTAGGCTAAGCATGATTAGGTTAAGTATGAGCACATGCTGTTGGTCTAATGGTGCTCATAAAAACCCGGAATGGAATAGAAAACACAGTTACTGGTGTGAATCTTGAGACAAAACAATGGCAGAGGAAAAAATAATTTGTTAAAAAAACTATAGTGAGTATGAAAAAGATACTAAAACGACTTTTGTGGATCCATCCAGTTATTGGAGGTAAAAATAATACTGCTGCTATTGAGCAGAAGAAAGAATGGTTGGGCTGCGATTTGCAGTGAATTCAATGCAAATGAAAATGTAACCAACAGAAGAGTACAACAACATCAGGTGAGATATCTTCCTTATTATCAGAATTTCACATTTCTCAAATTCATATTTTTGTGACATCACTTATTGTATTACATCACTTACTCACATATTGAATGATATCTGCCTTCAAATACTCTGTGGAATGACATTAAACTGGCTTTAAAAAGAGAGAATGCAGAGATCAGAAGAGAGTGATTTACTACTGCTGGTGGACCACCCAAAAAAGACAAGACTGATGAATTGAGTGATTTGCTGTCTGTAATAATAGAGCACCAGCAACCTCTGGATGGTATACCAGACGATGACCAACCTCTGGATGGTATACCAGACGATGACCAACCTCTGGATGGTATATATCAGACGATGACCAACCTCTGGATGGTATATACCAGACGATGACCAACCTCTGGATGGTATACCAGACGATGACCAACCTCTGGATGGTATATATCAGACGATGACCATTTGGACAGTTCAGATGAAGAACTCAGCAAAAATGGTAGATATACGCAATAAATAAAATTGGTTACTTCCTTTGGTAAATATATTCCAATGTCTGTGTCAATCTTTATTTTAATTTTATTCTAAGGACCATATGCGTTTATTTGTGCTTCTAACAGTGTTCTTCTTCCAGAGGAAAGGAATGTGAACAGGTTGGAAGAGCCAGTGCACAGTGAGTGTGTACCCTCCACATCTGCTATAACATCCCGGAGAGATTTACATTTACATTTACATTTAAGTCATTTAGCAGACGCTCTTATCCAGAGCGACTTACAAATTGGATGACGCTGACACCACCTTTCAGCAGAGAACAAAAAAGATGACCATGCATGAAAAGTTAGCCAGAGAATTTCATGAGCATAAAATGAAATATCTGAAGGAAGAACATGAAAGGAAAATGAGGAATCTACAGGTTGAATTGAATATGAAGTTGGAAGAGAGAGGTATGATCCAAAAAAGATACAGTAATGAGACAGTTGTGATTACCAGCCATGGTGAACAATATGATATGTAAAAAAAAAAAGAAAAAGGTTTTGTCATTTTAATCACCACAAACTACATTTTAAACCAGCCTTGGTTTAGTCACTATTTTAATTTTGTACATAACAAACATTATCAAAGCAAAAATAAGCCATAATGAATACATTCCATATTCAAATGCATCTCATCTAGTTGAAGTGCTGCAATGTGAAAGCAACTCTGTGTGCAAGTCCTCATTGGTCATTGCCTCTCTCAGCTATTGGCACATCTGCTTGATCCTGATCTTCCATTGGAGGATTCCTGTCACTTCCTGTACTCTTCAGCATCAGGAGTTGATGGGAACATGACATCCATCTATACAGCCAATCACTCCCGGGAAGTGACCATATTCATAGAATTGCACTTTATAGTTGGCAGCATCAGGAAACTTGATGTAAAGACTCCTCAGTTCAGGAGTCTTTACCATTCTACACACAGTTGCTTCACTGGCAGCACACAAATCACCAGTTTCACAATGAAAGATTCCAGATGCCAAAAACCTCAAAGCGATCAGAACTTGGGTGAAGACCTTCCTCTTTGAGACAGAGAGGAAAGTCTAGGTTCAAGCAAAGATACAGTTGAAGTTGGAAGCTTACATACACCTTAGACAAATACATTTAAACTCAGTTTTTCAGTGCATGTTGGTCTTCATTTAGATATTCCAAATCATCCATGCTCCCTTTGAATTTTTTTATTTTACCTTTATTTCAACTATGCAAGTCAGTTAAGAACAAATTCTTATTTTCAATGACGGTCTAGGAACAGTGGGTTAACTGCCTGTTCAGGGGCAGAACGACAGACTTGCCAGCTCGGGAGTTTTGAACTTGCAACATTCCACTCTAACCACTAGGCTACCCTGCCGCCCCTCACAAACAGTACTAAGCAGAAGTAAAACCTGCCTCTTTGAAGGATTCATTTCCGCTTCAATTTAGTCCTGGAGTAGCTCTAATCCTCCCTCTTGCAATCGGCTTTGTTTAATCCAAAACAGGCTAAATCTACGACTATTTTAAGATAAGACTGTGCAAGTCGCTTTGAGTTAAGACAGCGCAAACAGGCATTTTAGTCTGGAACTAGGCTTAAGCCTTGTCTGTGAAACCAGCCCTATTTAATAGGGCAGATTTAAAAATGTAATGTTATATTCTTAAATATTGTAAAATTAAATTCATATATTCTTTCAGCTCACCCTGCTAGAATGTTGATGATGACCGTAAAGCCTACCAGGAAAGCCACCATGGGACTTTTGGTCTTTGAGTTAACTGCCACTAGCAACACTACCATGGAAACCAGGCACACAATCTCTCCAAAGATTTGCCCCCACCAGCTGGTCCTCTGATTGGAGGATGGTAAACGCCACTCCAGTGACGTTGGTGTAGTTCTCCTTTGATATCATCTGAAGGACAGTATACAACTGTCAACTGCTGACCTACATGTTGCAGGTGCTAAGCACAGCAGGACACTACTTCACATTAGTGACAAATCTATTCAGAAAAAGTGCTAGGCCTACACATATAATGAATTGATTAATTGATTGATTTTCTTAACTTAATAAGCATGCCTTTCCCTAACCTTGTATCGAGGCTCAAAGAGAACCAGCTGGTGGAAGAGAATGTCCTTTCCGTTATAGAATTATAATTTGATCTCCCTTTATACCACTGCAACTGTTCATTAGAGGTTACCGCAGGTGAACATTAATAACCCAACTGACCTTTGACATGGCAGCTCCCAGCACCCCTCCTATTAACTGGCTGATAAGGTATGGCATGACCATGAACAGTTGCATGCCGCCACACAATTAGATGGTGAAGGGAGAGTTCAAATGGGACCCATTCAGTTGCATGAAAATGTTAGGTTCCAATTTTCAGAGTAAAAAACTAAACGGACCTTATGAAAGCTGAACAAAGTTTATTCTGCCCAAAGGATCAATACAGCTGCATTCAGACAAAAAGTTAACACATTCCAAGCTTAGTTGCACACACTACATACCTTCCTCCTATAACTTCTGGTGTAGACCCTTTAAACCTCAGCACTCCATCAGTGACATGAATAAGTATATTTCATACTCTCAGAACCCAACAAAAATAAAAGCCTGAACACTGATTTAGTTATTCAAATTAAATTATATTAAATTATTTCTGTCTATAACAAACTATTTTTCATACATACATTTTTTCAGAAAATTTCAATTCCAAAATATATTCCAATTTATATTTTGAGAGAACAAAAAATGGTTATCTGCACAGCATACCATTAGCTTCTGCAACCAAAGCTTCAAGTTGCAAGAAAAAGCCAGGTCAGTACAGGTGAGTCCTACGTGATCTGATCCATGCATGCCACCATGACGGCAACTGCCAGGCCATGGACCAGCGCCGGCTGTACCATGCCTGCAGACTCAACGTTCTCGATCACTGACACACACACGATGAAGACGAAGAACATGGTGCCCACCACCTCTGACAGGCAAGGCTGGATAATGCGCTCAAACATGTTGGGAGGCCGAATCCTTGGGAGACTTGGTGCCACTCATCAGAGTCGAGTCTCCCTCATCCAGCTCCATGTTCTCTACTCCCATTGCGTCTGTCTGGTCTGACTGGACCTCAAGAGTCTGACTGAGTGTCTGGGATACAAGTGAACAACTTATGATAGTGTCTTGAAATGTATAATCACTGGTGATATTGTCTTATTGCCCAACTGACAATAAACCTTGGATATTTGAGCCATATTCTAGTCAGCACTTTGATGTCTTTCTGACAGAGGCTGTTCATACAGGTTCAACAAAGGACCTCTTAGCCTGAAGTAAACTTCAATTGCTAAATTGGCAAAGCTAAGGCGAACAGAGTTTAGAAGTGTATTGATCAAGGGAATTTTAGCACTATCTCACAGTTAAATGCGAGGACATTGTCAAGGTTGTCTACTCACAATGTTTTCTATATTGACATGCACTACATGACGAAAAGTATTTGGACACCTGATCATCGAACATCTCATTACAAAATCATAGGCATTAATGTGGAGTTGGTTCCCCATTTGCTGCTAGAATTTCCACTAGATCTTGAAGCATTTGCTGCGGGGACTTGCTTCCATTAAGCCACAAAAGCATCAGTGAGGTTGGGCACAGATGTTGGGCGATTAGGCCTGGCTCGCAGTCGGCATTCCAATTCATCCCAAAGGTATTCGATGGGGTTGACGTCAGGGCTCTGTGAAGTTCTTCCACACCATTCTCGACAAACCATTTCTGTATGGACCTCGCTTTGTGCACTTTGGCATTGCCATGCTGAAACAGGAAAGAGCCTTCCCCAAACTGTTGCCACAAAGTTGGACGTACAGAATTGTCAAGAATGTCATTGTATGCTGTAGCGTTAACATTTCCCTTCACTGGAACTATGGGGCCTAGCCCAAACCATGAAAACACCCTTAGACCATTATTCATCCACCAAACTTTACAGTTGGCACTATTCATTCGCTCAGGTAGCATTGTTGGCAATGACAGAGGTCAAACGTTTTCTGTAAGCCTTCACAAGGTTTTCACACACTGTTGCTGGTATTTTGGTCCATTCCTCCATGCAGATCTCCTCTAGAGCAGTGATGTTTTGGGGCTGTTGCTGGGCAACACGGACTTTCAACTCTCTCCACTTTCTCATTTTGTCTGTCATAGTTGAAGTGTACCTATGATGAAAATTACAGGCCTCTCTCATCTTTTTAAGTGGGAGAACTTGCACAATTGGTGGCTGACGGTTGACTAAATACTTTTTTGCCCCACTGTACAGTACCAGTCAAAATGTGGACACACCAACTCATTCAAGGGTTTTTCTATTTTTAAAAACTATTTTCTACATTGTATAATACTAGTGAAGACATCAACACTATGAAATAACACACATGGAATCATGTAGTAACCAAAAAAGTGTTAAACAAATTTTATATTTGAGATTCTTCAAAGTAGCCACCCTTCGCCTTGATGACAGCTTTGCACACTCTTGGCATTCTCTCAACCAGCTTCATGAGGGATTCACCAGGAATGCATTTCAATTAACAGGTGTGCCTTGTTAAAAGTTCAGTTATGGAATTCCTTTCCTTCTTAACGCGTTTGAGCCAATCAGTTAAGTTGTGATAAGGTAGGGTTGGTATACAGAAGATAGCCCTATTTGGTAAAAGACCAAGTCCATATTATGTCAATAACAGCTCAAATAAGCAAAGAGAAAAAACAGTCCATCGTTACTTTAAGACATGAAGGTCAGTCAATCCGGAAAATGTCAAGAACCATCAAGCAATGTGATGAAACTGGCTCTCATGAGGACCGCCACAGGAAAGGAAGACCCAGAGTTACCTCTGCTGCAGAGGATAAGTTCATTAGAGTTACAAGCCTCAGAAATGGGCAATTACCTGCACCTCAGATTGCAGCCCAAATAAATGCTTCACAGAGTTCAAGTAACAAACACATCTCAACATCAACTGTTCAGAGGAGACTGCTTGAATCAGGTCTTCGTAGTCGAATTGCTGCAAAGAAACCACTACTAAAGGACACCAATAAGAGGAAGATACTTGCTTGGGCCAAGAAACATGAGCAATGGACATTAGACCAGTATAAACCTGTTCTTTACTCTGAGATTTTTGGTTCCAACCGTAGTGTCTTTGTGAGATGCAGACTAGGTAAACGGATGATCTCTACATGTGTGGTTCCCACCATGAAGCATGGAGGAGGGGGTGTGATGGTGTTGGGGTGGCTTTGCTGATGACACTGTCAGTGATTTATTTAGAATTCAAGACACACTTAACCAGCATGGCTATCACCGCATTCTGCAGTGATACGCCATCCCATCTGGTTTGCGCTTAGTGGGGACCATAATTTGTTTATCAACAGGACAATGACTCAAAACACACCTCCAGGCTGTGTAAGGGCTATTTGACCAGAAAGAAGAGTGACGGAATGCTGCATCAGATGACCTGGCCTCCACAATCACCCAACCTCAACCCAATTGAGATAGTTTGGGATGAGTTGGACAACAGAGTGAAGGAAAAGCAACCAACAAGTGCTCAGCATATGTAGGAACTCCTTCAAGACTGTTGGAAAAGCATTTCAGGTGACTACCTCATGAAGCTGGTTGAGAGAATTCCAAGAGTGTGCAAACCTGTCATCAAGGCAAAGGGTGGCTACTTTGAATAATTTGTATTTATTTAACACTTTTTTGGTTACTACATGATTCCATATGTGTTATTTCATAGTTTATGTCTTCACTGTTCTTCTACAATGTATAAAATAGTCAAAATAAAGAAAAACCCTTGAATGAATAGATGTTTCCAAACTTTTGACTGGTCCTGTGTATTTTATGTTTGAGACAATGTTAATGTCAGGGATGCATGGCAAATGTGAAAACATAAAAAATAAAAAAAATAGTTATTTTGTCAATAAATCTTGTCAATTTATGCTCTTTTGCACACCAGTATCACTACTTGCACATAATCATCTGCTCATCTATCACTCCCGTGTTAATCTGCTAAATTGTAATAACTTTGCTACTGTGGCCTATTGATTGCCTTACCTCCTCACGACATTTGCACACACTGTATATAGACTTTATTATTTTTCTATTATATGTTATTGACTGTACGCTTGTTTATTCCATGTGTTGTTGTTTGTGTCGCACTGCTTTGCTTTATCTTGACCAGGCCGCAGTTGTAAATGAGAACTTTTTCTCAACTAGCCTACCTGGTTAAATAAAGGTGAAATAAAAAAATACAAAATAATTTATGCATGCCAGTTGAAGTATGATTTAGAATTGATTTAATCAGTCAGTGAGTTCAATGTGTCTGTTGAGTTCAAAAAGTTATTACACCACCTATAGTGTAATAAAATAGTAAAAACGATTCATGTTTTCCATTAAAGACCTTTGAACCAAACATAAACAATGATTGATAGGTTGAATGGCCAGACGTGACCATAGGTTTGAATGTACTGTACTTATGCAAATTGTTTTTGTTATACAGTACAGTTCAAAACAATATGACGTGTACGACAAGATGTGAAATACAAAAGTTCTGCAAGCTATAAAGGAAAATAAAATATTTTGGAAGACAATGCCCTGTGTCTCCAAGATAACACTTTTACTTCAGAACAAGACGTGTCTTCTGGTCTCCAAACAACAACCTGTGTACAAAAATAGGAATTCAATGATAGTAAACAATACATGAATTACAATGCGATGACGCAATACTCTCCTACTGACTGTATAGAGTATGATGTATGACAGGCTGAAACAGTATGGAAATACTATGCCATTTTATTGCCTCTAAGGTCACAATCTATGGTAGCAGGGTAATACTATCTATAAATAGGTGAGTAATGAAGGCTAGGTGTGCTGTATCCTACCTGACCAAGCTGCCAGTGATAAGGGCCCCTGCAACCGGTCCCACCCAGTAGATCCAGTGGTACTCCCAGTAGTTAGCCATCACTGCAGGGCCAAACGCCCGCGCTGGGTTCATACACCCTCCAGACACTGACCCGCTAAAAGACCAATGGGACAAACACATCTGGTTTCTATATTGATCGAACAATGCATTACATCAGATCAATACACGTAGTTAGTAGAATGAATGGTTATCAGACAGGCAGTGATGTCATCAGGCAGGCAGTGATGTCAATGCCAATGTTCTCTTTATTTCTGCTGTGTCATTTCTTATTATTTTCGATAATGGCAAAGCAGGAATTGTTTTGAACCTGTTCTGCCGTGAACCCTTGTCATTTCAATACACCGTCTACCATGACAGGTCTCCATAGATTTGCTCAGCCCTTACCCAGCCAGTATATTAGCAGTCACAGTGAGCCCAATGTAAAGTGGGGCCAGTGGGGTACGGGTCCTGCCATTGACGGCCCCCATACAGACCACAAGGGACAGGAAGAGGGTCATGACCATCTCTGCTACAGCGGCACTGCCGATGTTGCCACTGGTTTTAACCACGTTGAATGCTCCCCCTGCTGCACTGTCATAGCTGATGATGGAGTAAACTGCCTGTGGAATATCACAACATCTGTACGATTAGATTGGGTTTTTATTGTTTTTTTATTAGGATTAGATTGTGGTTTTATTGGGATTAGATTGGGATTAGATTGAGATTCTATTGGGATTAGACTGGGGGTTAATTGAGATTATATTGGGGTTTTATTGGGATTAAATTTGGGTTTTATTGGGATTATATTGGGGTTTTATTGGTATTTTATTGGGATTAAATTGGGAATCTATTGGGATTCGACTGGAGTTTTATTGAGATTATATTGGAGTTTTATTGGGGTTTTATTGGGATTATATTGGGATTACATTGGGATTATATTGCCAGTTATTAATGTTCTTTGTTTGGATCCAAATTATTGTGATTTTTTTTAGACCTATTCTAATATCCAAGCTATTGACATTTTGATACCATGAAAACAGCATATGGAGACTGGTTCTCACATAAATTTGTTTGCTATCATTCAAATCAGTTTGATAGTTTGTTACTTGGTCTAGTTGCCAAACGTCAAATTAACTCAAATGCGTAGACCACGCAAAACTATGTGTGATGCAAGTGATTTGTTTAATGAACGAACATTCTCATGTTAAATACATCTATGATCATATGGAGCAACACTTGTGTGTACCTATCGTCATATTGCACTTGCTTTGCAACATGCGGTAGGAAATAACACAATAGTCACTCTGTAATAACTGCAAGGTGCTGTTAAAAGGGGAGACTGGGGGCGGTTCTCTCATCATGGGTTGGTTGAATACGGGAGACTGGGGCTGGTTCTCTCATCATGGGTTGGTTGAATACGGGAGACTGGGGCTGGTTCTCTCATCATGGGTTGGTTGAATATGGGAGACTGGGGCTGGTTCTCTCATCATGGGTTGGTTGAAGTAGGGAGACTTGGAGCTGGTTCTCTCAACATGGGTTGGTTGAAATAGGATGATGGTCTGGTTCTCATCATGGGTTTGTTGAAGTGGGGAGACTGGGGCTGGTTCTCTCATCATGGGTTGGTTGAATACGGTAGACAGGGGCTGGTTCTCATCATGGGTTGGTTGAATACGGGAGACTGGGAATGGTTCTCTCGTCATGGGTTGGTTGAATATGGGAGACTGGGGCTGGTTCTCTCATCATGGGTTGGTTGAATTTCTTGGTTGCATTTCTTAGCTGGGAGGAGCCCCAAATGGTTGCATTTCTTAGCTGCTATAAATGCTTGATTACACAGTTTCTTCTGATAACAGTCTCAAGTATCAACATTTCCAAGCAAACATAAACAGGGAGAAGGGAGAAATTGTAGACATGCTGAGATAAAATAACATACTTTGCCAGGATTCAGCCAGCCTTCAGAAGACCATAACATATTGAAACATGTCCCCTTTTGTGTTTTACCCGTGCAGCAGAGGAATGACATTTCTGAGTGCATGTAATTCAGTTTCACTGGAATATAGTATGTTCTATGGATGGTGTTAAACTGCAGTAATTAATGTCTGAGATTATATGAACATGACATGGCATTCAAACATATCTGTATCCATTCATCATCAATTACATCAGGTCTTTCTCACATTTTTGTTTGACATGTTTTGTGTCATACAGTTTGGAAATCAAGTTTTGAATGTTTGTCAGACTCCCTTAAAATAGTTTCAATCTTTGAAGTATCTGGCTTGTCCACGTTTTCTGCACAGAGAGAATAAAGTGTTGCATCTGCAAAAATTCACCACAGCTCCATCATTGGTCTTCCCTGGCTGCCTGACGCCATTTCTCAGCCTTGACGGACACATGCTCAGCGCGTGTAGCGGAGTACATCAAGATGTCATCAATATACACTACTACACCCTGCCCGTGCAGGTCCCTGAAAATCTCGTCTACAAAGGCTTGGAAGACTGATGTCACATTCATCAACCCGTACGGCATGACGAGATACTCATAGTGCCCAGAGCTGGTACTGAAAGCCGTATTCCACTCGTCTCCCTCTCGGATACGCGCTCCTGAGATCTAGTTTGCTGAAGAAGTGCGCCCTGTGCATTTTTAATTTACCTTTATTTAACCAGGCAAGTCAGTTAAGAACAGATTCTTATTTTCAATGACGGCCTAGGAACAGTGGGTTAACTGCCTGTTCAGGGGGAGAACGACAGATTTGTACCTTGTCAGCTCTAACCACTAGGCTACCCTGCCACCCCGCATTGACTCTATCGCTGTAGCTATGAGCGGTAGCGGGTAACTATACCTCACCGTGATCTGATTCAGACCCTGATAGTCAATACACGCAGACCCCCATCCTTCTTCTTCACAAAAAATAAACTTGAGGAGGCGGGTGAAGTGGAGGAGCGAATGTACCCCCGACGCAGGGATTTGGAGACATATGTTT
Source organism: Oncorhynchus gorbuscha (assembly GCF_021184085.1). Classification (NCBI taxonomy): domain Eukaryota; kingdom Metazoa; phylum Chordata; class Actinopteri; order Salmoniformes; family Salmonidae; genus Oncorhynchus; species Oncorhynchus gorbuscha. The sequence continues at coordinate 92,763,912 of NC_060178.1, forward strand.
CCATAGCCTCCATCTCTGCCTGTGAGAGGGGATACACATGACTCTTGGGATTCCCAGAATCCTCGATTCTCAGAGGAACCAACATGGCACTGACCGGCAGTGTGACCTCTGCAGCCACAGAAGGTGCACGAGTGGGAACCCCCTCCGGTCTCCCTGCGCACTGCCCCTCCCAGCTCCAGAGGTATCGGAGAGGGGGTGCGGGAGGATGGACCTACCAGACCCCGATCTGAGCCAGGTGGACGATGGCCAGATAAAGGTTCAACTGCAAAGGTTCAACTGCCCTCCCGTCGTACTCCTGGGGTAAGGAGAGACGGATTCAACTTGGTTCAGGCTGGAAAGGAGCGCTCAAGGAAGACCCCGGTTGGGCTGGTGGAGATGCTGGAAAAACTCCCTGTCTCTCCCAGCAGTCCATAGTTTTGACAACGCGATCCATGGCGGTGCTAAGTTGGCAAAGCATTGCTGCATGCTCCTGGAAGCGCTCCTCCATCTCAATGGCCGGGGTATACTTTCCTGCTGACTTCATAGTGTGGTCAGAGATTCTGTAATGTGGTGCGTGCTGGTGGCAGGGAAGTCAGGCGCAGGAGAATGAACTTGGTAAAAACTGAGCTGTTTAATAAACATCAAAAAACCTCAGAAAACCAAAGTATACAAAAATAACATAATAGGGTGCAAAACCCATCGCACACCAGAACAAATAACACACCTACATACAACAAACAATCTCTGACAAGGACGTGAGGGAAAACAGAGAGTTAAATACACAACATGTAATGAATGGTATTGGAACCAGGTGTGTAGGAAGACAAGACAAAACCAACGGAAAATGAAAAATGGATCAATGATAGCTAGGTTGGTGACGTCGACCGCCGAACACCACCCAAACAAGGAGAGTGTAATGAAGTTCTTCTGCTGTTTGAAGAGAGTCAGACCGAAATGCAGCGTGTAGGTTACTCATGACTTTTAATGAAGAAAATAGCGGTACATGAAATAACTGAAAATACGAAAACAACAAACGAGTGAAACTAATTACAGCCTATCTGGTGACTAACACAAAGACAGGTACAATCACCCACGAAATACAACGCGCACTCAGGCTGCCTAAATACGGTTCCCAATCCGAGACAACGAGAATCAGCTGACTCCAATTAGGAATCGCCTCAGGCAGCCAAGCCTAACTAGGCACACCCCTAATATACACACTCCCAATTAATACAACCCCAATACGAAATACAACATATAAACCCATGTCACACCCTGGCCTACCCAAACATATAACAAAACACAAGATACAATGACCAAGGCGTGACAGAGAGGGGCCGACTTCAGCGGAAGTCGTGACACTAAGATAGACTGCTGTCCTTTAGCTACTGTAAGTATACTCATCAATTCAAGTTGGAACTTTGGTCATTCACTGAATATACTGCAAAATTCACCTGAGCTCTGTAGACTTGTCTTACCTGGCTGTCTGACACCTGCTCGGACACCTGTCACCATCTGATCCTGCTAAGACAATATGAGAATAGTGTTGTGTACTGACTGTGCACCATTTAGTACACGGCAGGGTAGCCTAGTGGTTAGTGTGTTGGACTAGTAACCGAAAGGTTGCAAGTTCAAATCCCCGAGCTGACAAGGTACAAATCTGTCGTTCTGCCCCTGAACAGGCAGTTAACCCATTGATCCTAGGCCGTCAATGTTCTTAACTGACTTGCCAAGTTAAATAAAGGTTTTTAAAAAATGTAGGGCAGTTTATTACTGTGTTTATGTGAAAAGTAGGGGATTAGCTAGGGAAACTGACAGATCAATAACTAATTACATTGCTATACTGACTAATAAAAACTCACATTGCACTGAAAAAACATCAGAATATCGGTCTTCAATCGTTTGGCTGCTAGTTTCATCATTTGATTCAGGTCTAGTCTGATTGAGGCAAAAATAATAGCTAATGTTAGCCAACATTTGGCCAGCTCTCTCTCTAACGATACATCAACTGGCGAAAGCTAGCCAAGTTAATTTACTTCTGTTGAAACAGGACAAATCTAAGGCTACAAAACATTTCCAGACACACAACAGCTGTTAGATAATAATAGTAACCACCTCATATCGCTATCTGCCAGATAACTAGAGTCTAGAGCTGACCTGGTTGTGGTTAGTTAGCTACTAGCTAGCTGATTGATTCACCTCAGTCGAGAGGGGATGAAACATTATCTAACGTTACATGTCAGTTACACTAGTTAATATCTCAGCACTGGAAACAACCACTAGTTAACTTTTTTTCCCACAAGGTTAAACAGCAGTTACATCAGTCAAATAAAGAGTAGACAGTTTTGCTCTGCTTGCTTTAACAACTCTGAGAAAAAGCTCAACACACTGACAGCAGCTGCCTCTGTTCAACTCTCCAACCAGCCTTCCAGAAGCTTTGCCTTTTACAGATCCTGTCTGCACGCTTTGTGGTGTCTGCATGATCCTAAATCCAACTGACTGAAATCTCCAAAAAGCCTACCCGACCACTCTGAGGCATCCGCAAAGGTCCTAAAGAATTGCATTATTTGGTATCACATTGCAATGATAGGGGGGGGCACAAAAGTGTAATTTCAGAATGTAGGGGGGACATGACCCCCCTGTCCAAAGTGAAAGTAGCCTTTATGCTAAATTGGGAGTGATTATATAACAAATTCTACCTACAAGGTTTAAGCTGTTGAATTGTGTTATGAATATTGTTCTATCAAAATCAATATGACTATTTCTAAGAATGTAGGCTAAATGTCTTCATTTCCAACGGACAGTGTGTTTAATGAATAATAACTCCAATAGGAGGAGGCCCATTTCTTCCCCAAGACCTATCTGACTAATCTCCACTCCATGGTGAAGGAAGTTTCTGATTAACTCCACCTTTCTTTGTTTTTTCTGAAATCCATACTTTTTCCAAAAAATTTAAGGAAATACCACCGACTTGTTGAGATTCAATTGGCACATGCTCATTTACGCTGAGTTGCCATTGTAGAGCAACAGCAATGAGCAAACAGTCTGTGGTTGTATTTGATTCTTGTTTTTAGAAAAAGTATTCATTTCAGCAAACAAAGTAACGCAACTACAGAGGACAAACAGGTATAAGGTAAACATTTCATAAGTACATTTTAAAAAGTATTGACCTTGGGCGAAACGATGTAGTAGGAGCTGAATTCCACAAAGCCTGGTCTCTGCTCCATTCCATTGGTGGAGTTCATCATAAACTTCCTTCATCATGGAGTGGAGTTTAGTCAGCTACCCAAGACCCTGCTTTCTTGTTTAAAATAGGTTCTTATGATATAGATATACCGTTGTTGAGAAATATACACAGTAAGAAGTGTGACAACCAGTCCCAGTCTCCCCTGCAGCTCCACAGGATGTGCTCATAAATGCACTGCTACTCACAAAATATTTCAGACCTATCAAGTTTTGACATTGCGTCAAACAAACAACACTGCGGGCCTCTGGTTATTTTTATCTGTTTGGCCCTTACTGCATTCTCACCTGCAGTGAAGCACACCACATACAAATGGAATCAGACAGACTGTACTTTTGAGCGAACCACAGCGGTTGTTTGGTGTGCACTGCGGTTCATATTTACTCCTGTCCAAAAAAAAACGAATTTAGGGGGTAATCACTCCAGAGTAAAAAAAATCCCCCTCTCTAAACAAACTTGATGTGAAAAGCCCCCTTACCTTTGCCAATCCAGCCCCAGTCATCCCCCCCACTATCTGTGAGAGTATATATGGCCCCAGTAGGATGACGTCCAGTCCTCCACTGACGCACACACTCACAGACACAGCTGGGTTGAAGTGGCCACCACTGCATTCAGACAGAATAACATGTTTAGTACTTGCTACTGATACTCATGCATTAGGAAAATCACACTGATAAAAGAGATTAATATACTTGTTATAACTACAGCCCTACCGATATGTTTTTTGTGGTCCGATACTGATTCTGATTTTTTTGGGGGGGAGAAAACTTACTAAACTTACATAAATATGCGATATATGTGCCGATATACTGTTTTACAGCGGGGAATTAAAAAGTGTAATTTTCCGCACTGAATTATCATAAATTGGCATCCAAAAGAGTAATTGTCCAATAAATATGCTTCAAATGTTGATTTCATACATTGTAACAATAATGACACATCATAAGAATGGCCACAAGCGTTCAGATCAGCATGAGATTCCCTTTTCATCCTATTTATTGAATATCCGTTATTGGTTGAGTTATCAGCCGATAATACCGATATATTGGTCAGACTCCAGTTATAGTAAATCTCAAGTTATGAGAACATGACAAAAACATTCTGACCTCAGAGTGAGATGTTACCAGGTGCCAACATGTCCTTACCTGATCTCTCCCAGTACAGCGATAACAATCGCCAGTGCCAGCCCATGAGCCAGAGCGGGCTGGATGCTCCCTGGAACGCCGGCATTCTCAATAACAGAGCCGCATCCCACGAAGATGAAGAGAGTGCACCCTAACACCTCAGCCAAGCACGGCTGGATAAATCTCTCAAAGGTGGTGACTATATTCCTGGAGTTGACTACCCCTGAACCTGGCCCTGAGTCCCCAGTGTCAGTCCCAGCCACGGTGAAGAGCTCCGTCTTTGACTCTATCACAGACATATTGCTGACTACTGCTGCTCAGTGTGTCACTTACACCTGCTCTGTCAACTGGTCAGCCAGAGTGTGACACATGCACTGATAAGAGTGCAGACAGGACCGTCACATCAGGGTGGTCTCGGGAAATGCATGGGAGTATCGCCACAACGCCACCTCCCTTTGCTATGATAGCATGTTTTGACACACATTCCCATATGTCCATAGTATTTAGCTGTAGCGGAAGTGGCTATTGTAGTGCATGACAGACTGATGATGGAATGCCTTACCAGTCCTCCGTGCTATACAATGTATGAAATACATTTTTTTGGAGCTCCCTTGTCCCCATACTCCATAGTAGTTGCCACACCAGATTGCCTTGTGATCCCAGATGTCAGGGCACTTTTAGGGAGATATGGTGTGAACTCAGGAAAAGTTGGAAATAAATCTTTATTTTCACACATTGTATAGCCCGTACTAACTGGTAAGTAGGGTTGGATGGTATCCATATTTTCATATCGTCATACCGTCTTAACTCATCCCGGGATTAATGGTATTATCATTTTAGTACACAAGGGGGGCGCTAAAAACGCAAAAAGCCCATTGGGTGTCTATTACCAGTATAATAACAAAATTAGCACAAGTAATTGCGAATTGCCATAGAGGCTGCTAGCTAAATATGCTAACGAGCGCAAATGAAAATAAACTAATTGCAAGGTCAGGCAATCCATCTGTGACAATGTGACAGGTGAAATGAAGAACACAATCTGCTTTATCTCCTAAGGTATTGCACAAGTTGACTGCAGGTATTTACTTAAAAAGTATCTACAAATATTAATATTTATTGAAAACCGTTTCCAAATACCCCTGTATACGGTATACTGCTCGAGCCTACTGGTAAGGCCATTCCGGATTATAGATTTGCTATCAGTGATGGGAAAAGTTTAATCGGAAATAGGAAAACCAGAGGGCTGGTATAAATTATTTTCAGGATAAAGGATTTCACCAATAGCGTCATTGTGCAAAAGAGTACGCTGCATCATCTGGATATGTGTGCAACAAAAGTTCAACATTCACCTTCTGCTGCCATTTCCGTCAGGCCATCTACGCATAGTTTGACACATACAGTTTGACTCATTTGTTCGATAAATCCAACATATGCACCACACAGAACGCACTTTAAGACGACTGTACAACCATCAAGATCAATTGCCAGATCAAAAAGCAGATCCCTTTGTTTCTTGGTACGTAGAACTAGCAACTATGTTTTGTCCGGGTTTAAACGTAAACATTTGCCACCATCCACTTCCTAATGTCTGAAACACAGGCTTCCAGGGTTGGCAATTTTGGGCCTTCACCATGTTTCATCGAAATGTACAGATGTGTGTCATCCACATAGCATTGAAAGTAGACATTGTGTTTCCGAATGACATCACCAAGAGTTAGAATATACACTGTATAGTGAAAAAAATAGTGGTCCTAAAACAGAACCTTGAGGAACACAGATGTTTATACATGTTACGAAACTTATCCCCCTAATGTTGATGCACTTTAATGTCTAGGGGTCTTGTGTTTAGTTAACTGGTCGGTAACCTGATTTAAGGAGTGCATCAATGTGAAATATCAGCATATGAGGACTGTGTTGAATGTACATGTGCCAAGGAAACGGCCAATTTACCAGGGTCCAGGCACAGCTCCTTCTTGACCTCTTGGTCGGCCAGCCAAGCGGATTATTATTTGTTCAGATGGTGACTAAAATAAATATACAAAAAATAAAACTACAAACAGGCATGCCCAAATTAATGACTCAAAACGTCTGCGACACTGACTGATGATCACCTAATTTCCTGCACCTGATGTGCAGTTAACTAAGCATAAGACCCCTAGACATAAAATGTTTGTCTGCGCTACAGATGGCTATATTGGTCCGCTAATACAGGACTAGTAAAGGCCCAGTGCACTACTTTTTAGAAATCTTGTAAATATTTTTTTTTATTAATATACAGTACCTGTCAAAAGTTTGGACACACCTAGCAATTCAATGGTTTTTCTTTATTTTTACTATTTTCTACATTGTAGAATAATAGTGAAGACATCACAACTATGAAATAACACATGGAATCATGTAGAAACCAAAAAAGTGTTAAAGAAATCAAAATCTATTTTACATAATTCAAAGTAGCCTTGATGACAGCTTTGCACTCTCTCAATCAGCTTCATGAAGTCACCTGGAATTCTATTATCAGGTGTGCCTTAGTAAAAGTTCATTTGTGGAATTTATTTCCTTCTTAATGAGTTTGAGCCAATCAGTTGTGACAAGGTAGGGGTGGTATACAGAAGATAGCCTTACTTGGTAAAAGACCAAGTCCATATTATGGCAAGAACAGCTAAAATAAGCAAAGTAATGCAAAGACTGTGCAAGTGGTATGTATTTTTACTAGGCACTATAATTCAGTGTTATAAACATCTCTCTAGACTTACCATGTATTCAGTGCTCTAGTGCTGCTATCTCTATCTCAGTGTACACAAGGTCATATTGGGTTAATGTTTCTCTGTAAAAACACAGGTCTGACCATCAGGACACAGTTCACAGAGGGCGACAGGCGAAACTCAAACATTTCCTTTCTGTGCCCTGTAACTATAATGTGTCATCCATGTCGAAATGACATTGGACTTTCATGGTATCAAATGTACAATTTGTAGACCACATGATGGTGGTTAGGTTTTCATACACAAATATTAAACACCTTTATTCAACTGCCATAGACGTGCATTGTCATTTCATTGGTACTGTGGTATCACTTGCGAGGACTTGAAATTGCTCTGCTGAGTGAAAATGCCCTGTTAATTTCTTTCAGACAAGAATCCAAGTTACATGCAAATGTATCTATTGCTACTGTAAATCCAGCAATTGAATCAAACAGATCTGTTAAAGTGCATCCAAAGTATTAACTCCTAATTTCTATACATAAGAAAATATCAGTCTTAGCAATACATTTCTAAATAAACAAAATATTTCAGTTCACAACACAATGGCGGCACATTAAATACTTGACAAATAAAAATACATCTTCCTTTTACTTTTCTAACATCCAGCAAACCTGCTTTATGTTGTCTGAATGAACATTAGAAACAAACAGTGCAGAGCAGACAGATGGATAAAATGAAATGAAGGCTAGGGCTTATGTCCTTAAGTTACCAGTGTCTTGTTGTTCATACAGTGTATTCAGAAAGCATTCACACCCCTTGGACATTTTCCACATTTTGTTACATTACACCCTTATTCTAAAATCAAATACCCCCCCCCCCATCAATCTACACACAATACCGCATAATGTCAAAGCAAAAACTGTTTTTATTTTAAATATGCTAATTTACCCCCCCCCAAAAAAAAAACTGAAATATCACATTTACATAAGTATCCAGACCATTTACTCAGTACTTTGTTGAAGTACCTTTGGCAGCGATTACAGCCTTGATTCTTCTTGGGTATGACACTACAAGCTTGGCACACCTGTATTTGGAGAGTTTCTCCCATTCTTTTCTGCAGATCCTCTCAAGCCCTGTTAGGTTACACACAGCTATTTTCAGGTCTCTCCAGAGATGTTCGATCGGGTTCAAGTCCGGGCCACTCAAGGATATTCAAAGACTTGTCCCGAAGCCACAGGCGCGTTGTCTTGTTGGATTCCTTCGACCTCATGACTTGGTTTTTGCTCTGACATGCAGTGTCAACTGTGGGACCTTAGTGGTTAGAGCGTTGGACTAGTAACCGAAAGGTTGTGAGTTCAAACCCCCGAGCTGACAAGGTACAATTCTGTCGTTCTGCCCCTGAACAGGCAGTTAACCCACTGTTCCCAGGCCATCATTGAAAATAAGAATAAGTTCTTAACTGACTTGCCTGGTTAAATAAAGGTAAAAAAAATATAAAAAAATATAGACAGGTGTGTGCCTTTCCAAATCATGTCCAATCAATTGAATATACCACAGGTGGACTCCCAAGTTGTAAAACATCTCAAGGATGATCAATGGGATGCACCTGAGCTCAATTTCAATTCCATAATGAAGGATCTGAATAGTTATGTCAATAAGGTATTTCTGTTTTTTATAAATTTGAAAACATTTCTAAAAACATGTTTTTGCTTTATTTTGTCATTATGGGGTATTGTGTGTAGATTGATGAGGGAAAAAATGATTACATACATTTTTAGAATAAGGCTGTAACATAAAAAAATGTGGAAAATGTCAAGGGGTCTGAATACTTTCCGAATGCACTGTATCACACTTCCAGCGGAAACATCCCTTCTCTTCACAAAAGTATGTTGGGAGACAGTGGTTGCTTTTATGGGATGCAACGGAAACACATTCAGACGAATTCTGCTGATGCCATGCATTTCCCACAGAGCAGACAAGACTTGAGTCTGATGTGAAGGTGTTGATGGGTTTTTTCTCTCCTCTCTTGATAGTGTTGATCATGGCACAGAGAAAGAGGCTTAAGACAAGACAGTCCAGGTTCAGAAAGCTACTTGTGAGACTCCTGGAACAAGCAGACAATAGTGTCATTGGTCACCTTGTCATGAACAGCGATAGAAATAAAACAATGTTCTGTATCCAAATGTAGACTTACAAATAATGTGTATGTGACTAATCTAACCCATATGTACCTGCTTGAACTTGTCCTTGGTGGCCCAGCAGATACTGAGTGTTGGAGGAGCTGCTGCAGAAGTTCCTTTTCATCCAGAAACTCCAGATGCTCTATTCTCTATAAACAAAGGTGGAGAAACGTATTAGAGCTAAACATCGTGAAAACAGAGGAATAACTTGAGATGTATCATTTGCCTACTGTATGTAACAGACTTTGTTTTACCTTGCCACGTCATCCTGAGGTATAACACTGTACACAGTCATCATATCCAGAGCATCTACATTCTCCCAGCCCGTCTTTAGGAAGTGCACTTTCTACTAATGCAAACATGTTCCACTTCAGGGAATGTCTTGCACAAAATCAACACTTGGGATTTGTTGTTTAATTGTCATGATTTAGTACTCATACTGGCAGTAAATGACGATAGTTGCTAATCAAAACTCCATATTTGGTGAGTAATGAACATGTTTTCACATGATTTAGCTTGAAAAGCTGGTTGGTGAATGGCAGGTTCAATGGCTGCTTCCTGGGCTTAAAGGAGAGTCGCCAAATCAACGTCTCCGGTAAGGCCCAAATTCTGGTTCAGTGTTTGTGGTGACAATATTTAATATTTCCAAGCAAAGGATCATAATGAGTGAATAACTAGAGAGGCAGGTAGCCTAGCGGTTAAGAGCATTGGGCCAGTAAACGAAAGGTTGCTGGTTCGAATTGCAGAGCCGACTAGGTGAAAAATCGGTTGATGTGCCCTTGAACAAGGCACTTAACCCTAAATGTTCCTGTAAATTGTTCTTGATAAGAGCATCTGCTAAATGACTACAATGTAAACTTTCTAAAGCAAGCAAACCTCTTGACTAAGTGACTTCATAAATCTTTGGCCCTGAGACCGTGGTTTGGTTTCAGACTGTGAGAAATCAGGAGACTGACGCAGCTGTTGTAAACACAGATTTGGGATCTCCTAATCCCAACAGTGTTTCTCTATACAGGCCTGGAAGGCACCCACTCAGCAAGTACAGACAGCATTTGCGTCACAATGTGTACCTTATTTAACCATGCCCCATTATCAGCGCTTCCTTTATATTTATCTGTAACGTCCCTTCAGATCTATCAAAAAGGTGTTTTGATGTGTTGTTGTATAATTGCTAGAGGGTTGAGGGTACTGTACTTGGGATTCCAATGACTGACATTGATTTTCATCTTAATTTCGTCAGAATCTCTGACATAACACCACATCCATAGAGCCTTCGGCACAAGTGGAGGCCATTTCAGAAGACACTTGAATCCACAGAGAACTCATTCTAAAGTTGTCGAGGCTTGGGTGGTGGACCAGACCTCACAGGAAGCCGTGAATATATGCACTTAAACCGTATGAATACAATTCTTGTAAACGGAACAGGGCTTTCCAAGTCTCATAGGCTGAGATAAAAGGAGATGGGGTTCTTTGACACACAGATGAAAAACAATGGAAAATCAAAGAGCACCCAAGTACAGTTGAAGTTGGAAGTTTACATACACTTAGGTTGGAGTAATTAAAACTTGTTTTTCAACCACTCCACAAATTTCTTGTTAACAAGCTATAGTTTGTTTGCTTGTTGTTAACAAGCTATCTACTTTGCGCATGACAAGTAATTTTCCCAACAATTGTTTACAGACAGATTATTTCACATATAATTCACTGCATTACAATTCCAGTGGGTCAGAAGTTTACATACACTAAGTTGACTGTGCCTTTAAACAGCTTGGAAAATTCCAGAAAATGTCATGGCTTTAGAAAATTCTGATAGGCTAATTTAATAATTTGAGTCAATTGGAGGTGTACCTGTGGATGTATTTCAAGGCCTACCTTCAAACTCAGTGGCTCTTTGCTTGACATCATGGGAAAATCAAAATAAATCAGCCAAGACCTCAGAAAAATAATGATTTACTTCCACAAGTCTGGTTCATCCGTGGGAGCAATTTCCAAACGGCTGAAGGTACCACGCTCATCTGTACAAACAATAGTACGCAAGTATAAACACCATGGGACCACGCAGCCGTCATAACACTCAGGAAGGAGGCGCGTTCTGTCTCCAAGAGATAAACGCACTTTGGTGCAAAAAGTGCAAATCAATCCCAGTACAACAGCAAAGGAACTTGTGAAGATGCTGGAGTAAACGGGTACAAAAGTATCTATATCCACAGTAAAACGAGTCCTATATCAACATAACCTGAAAGGCCGCTCAGCAAGGAAGAAGCCACAGCTCCAAAACCGCCATAAAAAAGCCAGACTACGGCTTGCAACTGCACATGGGGACTTTTTGGAGAAATGTCTTCCAGTCTAATGAAACAAAAATAGAACTGTTTGGCCATAATGACCCTTGATACGTTTGGAGGAAAAAGGGGGAAGCTTGCAAGACAAAGAACAACATCCCAACCGTGAAGCACGGAGGTGGCAGCATCATGTTGTGGGGGTGCTTTGCTGCAGGAGGGACTGGTGCACTTCACAAAACAGATGACATCATGAGGTAGGAAAATTATGTGGATATCTTGAAGCAATATCTCAAAACATCAGTCAGGAAGTTAAAGCTTGGTCGCAAATGGGTCTTCCAAATGGACAATGACGCCAAGCATACTTCCAAAGTTGTGGCAAAATGGCTTAAGGACAACAAACTCAAGGTATCGGAGTGGCCATCACAAAGCCCTGACCTCAATCCAATAGACAATTTGTGGGCAGAACTTAAAAAGTGTGCTTGAGCAAAGAGGCCTACAAACCTGACTCAGTTACACCAGCTCTGTCAGGATGAATGGGCCAAAATTCACTCAACTAATTGTGGGAAACTTGTGGAAGGCTACCCAAAATGTTTTTCCCAAGTTAAACAATTGAAAGGAAATGCTACCAAATACTAATTAAGTGTATGTAAACTTCTGACCCACTGGGAATGTGATGAAAGAAATAAAAGCTGAAAGAAATAATTCTCTACTATTATTCTGACATTTCACCTTCTTAACATAAAGTAGTGATCCTAACTGACCTAAAACAGGGAATTTTTACTTGAATTAAATGTGAGGAATTGTGAAAAACTGAGTTTAATGACCTAAGGCTCGTATTTCTGTGTGTTATTATGTTATAATTAAGTCTATGATTTGATATTTGATAGAGCAGTCTGACTGAGCGATGGTAGGCAGCAGCAGGCTCGTAAGCATTCATTCAAACAGGACTTTTGTGCATTTGCCAACAGCTTTTCGGTGTGCTTTTAGCATTGAGCCGTTTATGACTTCAAGCCTATCAACTCCCGAGATTAGGCTAGTGTAACTGATGTGAAATACCTAACTAGTTAGCGGGGTGCGCGCTAATGGTGCTTGCCTACGGAGCTGTGAGGGGAACGGCACCTCAGTACCTCCAGGCTCTGATCAGGCCCTACACCCAAACAAGGGCACTGCGTTCATCCACCTCTGGCCTGCTCGCCTCCCTACCACTGAGGAAGTACAGCTCCCGCTCAGCCCAGTCAAAACTGTTCGCTGCTCTGGCCCCCCAATGGTGGAACAAACTCCCTCACGACGCCAGGACAGCGGAGTCAATCATCACCTTCCGGAGACACCTGAAACCCCACCTCTTTAAGGAATACCTAGGATAGGATAAGTATTCCCCCCCCCTTTAAGATTTAGATGCACTATTGTAAAGTGACTGTTCCACTGGATGTCATAAGGTGAATGCACCAATTTGTAAGTCGCTCTGGATAAGAGCGTCTGCTAAATGACTTAAATGTAAATGTCTAATAGCGTTTCAATCGGTGACGTCACTCGCTCTGAGTAGTTGTTCCCCTTGCTCTGCAAGGGCCGTGGCTTTTATGGAGCGATGGGTAACGATGCTTCGAGGGTGGCTGTTGTCGATGTGTCCCTGGTTAGAGCCTAGGTAAGGGCGAGGAGAGGGACGGAAGCTATACTGTTACACTGGCAATACTATAGTGCCTATAAGAACATCCAATAGTCAAAGGTATATGAAATACAAATGGTATAGAGAAATATTCCTATAATAACTACAACCTGAAACTTCTTGTATGGAAATATTGAAGACTCATGTTGAAAGGAACCACCAGTTTTCATATGTTCTCATGTTCTGAGCAAGGAACTTAAACGTTAGCTTTTGTACATGGCACATATTGCAATTTTACTTTTTTCCCCTAACACTTTTGTTTTTGCATTATTTAAAACAAATTGAACATGTTCCATTATTTATTTGAGGCTAAATTGTTTTTATTGATGTATTATATTAAGTTCAAATAAAAAAGTGTTCAATTCGGTATTGTTGTAATTGTCATTATAAATAAATAAATTGGCCGATTAATCGGTATCGTCTTTTTTTTTGGGTCCTCCAATAAATCGGTATCGACATTGAAAAATCATAATCGGTCGACCTCTACTTCTGACTGAACTGTATATGATTGTCGTGATCAGGAACTGACTGCGGAACATTCGGCCTCGTTGGCCAAGACCATAAATACGAGTTAGGTACAGTGAAAGAACACTACCAGCCCAAAACACCAATCCCATACCAAACATATTGTATTGTATTGCTACAGCACAACTGCTGATCCACTGATACAGCCGTATACTGCTACTTCAATTGGCTAGACTCTTGCAAAGCTGTCCAACAAAATATTAAAACATATTCAATATGTTATTTTCACTGACTCTGGGTTGAGGTGGAACTTCTTCAGTTTGTCATCTAGGCCTGGGATGTCCCTGAGGTCAGCACCGATGATGCAGTGCCTGTCTGAGTCTAGGTTGTGGCCATCTGAAACACACACAGACAATACAAATGAAGACTAAGTGAAAATCAAATGTCACCATAAGAGACAATCCCATTCAGTTATCATGTTGATTTGTATCAGTCAATGTCTTTAACATCATTACTTAGTAATAATGCATCTGTGGAATAGGTCTCAATAAGAGGTATTGACAGCAGTGGTTTTGTCCCGAAGAGGTGCTCAACATTATAACTACACATTAAGGTGTGTTTCTTATTAGAGATGATCTCACTACAAGTTTAGCTGGACAGGCTCTGCCTCCCTCTACAGGTCCATTTCTGACATTACTGAGACCACAATTATGTCAAAACAAATAAAACTGTGATCTATATGAAGTTTTCTAAAGAGGAAAAATAAAACGGCTTACTTTTTGTTGTGTATTTTCCTGCAAGCAATCATCGGAAAGTCGACTTGGTTTCGAGGTTTTCTTCCTAAAAACACAAATATGACAAACAAATGACAATGAAAGTACAAACCAATGATAAGCATAGATTGTACTGTAAAATAAATGCATTTGTTTAATGGGATTATTAGACCAGTACCTTTAACCTCCAGAAAGTGGTGTCCAGCCCTGCCCCCAGGTTCACTATCTGACAGTTACACACCGTCTTCCTGAGGAAGGCATCCAGGTAGTTCATTCCCCGCAAACAGGCATAGTAATCTAACAGAAGACAACAGAGATTTAGTAACATAGTATGAAGCAGACCTTCTTCAAGCTAGTTTTTATTTTTTACAAATGTGTTTTTGGCTCTGGCCGATATATACATGGACTTGCCTCAGTTGATTTCTGGAGCCCTTCGTTCTCACATTTTACATTTACATTTAAGTCATTTAGCAGACGCTCTTATCCAGAGCGACTTACAAATTGGTGCATTCACCTTATGACATCCAGTGGAACAGCCACTTTACAATAGTGCATCTAAATATTTTAAGGGGGGAGGGGGGTGAGAAGGATTACTTTATCCTATCCTAAGTATTCCTTAAAGAGGTGGGGTTTCAGGTGTCTCCGGAAGGTGGTGATTGACTCCGCTGTCCTGGCGTCGTGAGGGAGTTTGTTCCACCATTGGGGAGCCAGAGCAGCGAACAGTTTTGACTGGGCTGAGCGGGAACTGTACTTCCTCAGTGGTAGGGAGACGAGCAGGCCAGAGGTGGATGAACGCAGTGCCCTTATTTGGGTGTAGGGCCTGATCAGAGCCTGGAGGTACTGAGGTGCCGTTCCCCTCACAGCTCCGTAGGCAAGCACCATGGTCTTGTAGCGGATGCGAGCTTCAACTGGAAGCCAGTGGAGAGAGCGGAGGAGCGGGGTGACGTGAGAGAACTTGGGAAGGTTGAACACTAGACGGGCTGCGGCGTTCTGGATGAGTTGTAGGGGTTTAATGGCACAGGCAGGGAGCCCAGCCAACAGCGAGTTGCAGTAATCCAGACGGGAGATGACAAGTGCCTGGATTAGGACCTGCGCCGCTTCCTGTGTGAGGCAGGGTCGTACTCTGCGGATGTTGTAGAGCATGAACCTACAGGAACGTGCCACCGTCTTGATGTTAGTTGAGAACGACAGGGTGTTGTCCAGGATCACGCCAAGGTTCTTAGCGCTCTGGGAGGAGGACACAATGGAGTTGTCAACCGTGATGGCGAGATCATGGAACGGGCAGTCCTTCCCCGGGAGGAAGAGCAGCTCCGTCTTGCCGAAGTTCAGCTTGAGGTGGTGATCCGTCATCCACACTGATATGTCTGCCAGACATGCAGAGATGCGATTCGCCACCTGGTCATCAGAAGGGGGAAAGGAGAAGATTAATTGTGTGTCGTCTGCATAGCAATGATAGGAGAGACCATGTGAGGTTATGACAGAGCCAAGTGACTTGGTGTATAGCGAGAATAGGAGAGGGCCTAGAACAGAGCCCTGGAGGACACCAGTGGTGAGAGCGCGTGGTGAGGAGACAGATTCTCGCCACGCCACCTGGTAGGAGCGACCTGTCAGGTAGGACGCAATCCAAGCGTGGGCCGCGCCAGAGATGCCCAACTCGGAGAGGGTGGAGAGGAGGATCTGATGGTTCACAGTATCGAAGGCAGCCGATAGGTCTAGAAGGATGAGAGCAGAGGAGAGAGAGTTAGCTTTAGCGGTGCGGTTCTCCTACTGGCCTCACAAAATACTGGACATAGGGGTCTGTCCAGTAGCCTTTACTGGTTGCATATCTGAAAATCAAACAAATGGTTCAGTATAACATGCCCAAATGCAGCATAAAAAATAATATGCTCCCATTTATGACGGGATAAGAGAAAAGTAATATTGAATGATTAAATATGGGCGTGTCATTTACTGTGTACAATCTGAATAAATACTAAAGGCAGGCTGGTTGCTTCTCCGAAGGGAGGCAATTGACTTGTTGCATTCGCATACAATGTTGCAATTCGGATCACCTAGCTAAGCAGCAGCTTGTACATTTGAAAAACAACTTCTACAACACCACATGCATCAGCTGTTCCAATGTGGCTAACATTGGTTAGCTTTGACCGTTGCTTCGCAGCCGAGCAAAAATCTTTACCGGGCAGGTGGTCAAACTCAAGTAGATGGACTTGGTTGATATAATTAGCAACAGTTAAATAATGTACTGTCTGTCACAACTTATGCAAGAAATTCTGAGCTAAACTGAAGTAGCCTCTCTTCAACTTCCGGCATATACAGTATATTTACCCATAATGCAACGCTCAATTCATTTTCCTACGTTTTCATTGGCCTAGTCTCTATCCACCACAACCAATACACGAAATGCATTAAAACGATATTAGATATCTATTTTACGTCTGCTACGTTAGGTTACATCTCAACAGATCTGGGATTGTTACAATGTGTAATTTTAGAGACGCATCAAATGTACTTGGGATTGTTATAATGTATTGTAATGACCTGGCTAGCTCATAAAGGAACAATTGTCCAGACAGAAAATTGAGTTTACGAATTTACGGTTTATTAACCAAACTCCACACAGGCTACAGTTTGGCCGCAGACCACGCCAAATAAATGAAAGACACCCTATAAAACAACCGTGACCTTCTCTTGCGAAGACCAGACGTAAGAGAGAGAACAATGGCTAAACATGGTTTTAACATGCAACGCTCCATCCCCCTGCCAAGCCCTCACGCCACTCCACCAACCACCAGGATGCCCGGCATCAGAACATTCCAGGCATTCTCGTGATTGGCAGATAGCAGGTTGATTGGCATGTCGGACCCCGCGAACACTGGGTGCTGGTAAGTACAACACAACCAACTAATAGCATAATACATAACACACAGCTGTCTGTGCGGGTCGCTACACTATCAAGCATATTCTATGTCCAGCGGCGACCCGTCATTCATTTTTTTTAGGCTTGTCTGTTTTGCATGTTATTTTGGTATATCACTTATCACATATTATTTTGGCATGTCACATATCAGTTTTCAAACAATGTTTAAAAAAAATAAATAATTAAGTTAATAAAGCCGCATGCAAACATGGTCTCTTTTTTGTTTTCTTGAGTAAGGGAGCTCCAAAATGCAGGTGTTTCAGCCTAGAACAGTGCTTTCTGTGATGTTGGGGCAAGCCAGCAGAAAATACGGAGCTTTGCGCAATGATTGGCTCAGTGTTCTGTCACTCATAAGGACACTACGTCACTGCCAAGGGTAGAGCTCGAAAAAAATTCAAGCTCCTTCGGTGCTGCCATAGAGTTACATTAGAAGTGCCCATCCAAGTAGGCTCAAGGTCATTGGCCCTAGATAAAATTAAATCAAATCACGTTATAGCTACAGTAGCTGTGATTGGAATGATAATGTCAACATCATACTTTCAAAATCTTAGCTAGCAGTCATCATCATGAATGAAGTTGACAATCTACTGGAAAATCCTTTTTAATCCTTGTCATATGAAGAGAAATAACGAAGATAAATTATAGATGAAACGTATCGGTGCTCATTGGACATAAATATTACGCAACAAGTTTGACATCGTAAATTCATTTTGGAAGGAATCAGTGGCTAACGGCAAGCATTGCAAATCAATCATTAGCCTGCTATTCAGTGGAGTGGCTGTGAGGTCCCAAGTCTAAGATTAAGGTTATATTTTCCTAGTTTCAAGTTATAAACATGTAACATTGGCCATGCTGTCAATGAAGCATGATTTGTGCCGCGGGCATAACAACTGTTAACTCATAACTGCAAAGTGAGTTCAAGACAACTGGAAAAACGAGTTACGACTGGGAAAATACGTTTTGAACTTTCATCCAACTCGGAATTGTAAATCGAGAACTCTGGCCTCTTTCTAGAGCTACGAACTGTAGATCACTGACGTCATCATGATTTGATTTTTTCCCCCAGTTCCCTGTTGTCTTGAAAGCACAATCAATCTAGAGAATGCCAGACTTTGATGACAAAATTTTCCCACTAAGGTCCAACTGAGCACAGCACAACGGTGAGTCCAAACATGTCTTGAATGCTGCTGCATAAATTATGTAATATGCCAGGAAGATATGTATACTGTAGCTAAGAAAGTAATACTAAGTGCAGTAGTGTAAAGTACTTAAATAAAAATACTTTAAAGTACTACTTAAGTAGTTTTTTTAAAGGTATCTGTACTTTACTTTACTATTTATATTTTTGACAACTTTTACTTTTACTTCACTACATTCCTAAAGAAAAATGTACTTTTTACCCCACACATTTTCCCTGACACCCAAAAGTACTCGTTTCATTTTGAATGATTAGCAGGACAGGAAAATTGTCTAATTCATGTGCATATCAAGAGAACATCCCTGGTCATCCCTACTGCCTCTGATCTGGTGGACTCACTAAACACATGCTTTGTCTGTAAATTATGTCTGAGTGTTGAATTGTGCCTCTGGCTATCCGTAAATAAAAAAAAACAAGAAAATGATGCCGTCTGGTTTATGTAATATAAGACATTTTAAATGATTTATACTTTTAATTTTTATACTTAAGTATATTTTAGCGATTACATTTACTTTTGATACTTAAGTATATTTGAAACTTTTACTGAAGTAGTATTTTACTGGATGACTTTTACTTGAGTCATTTTCTATTAAGGTATCATTACATTTACTCAAGTGTGGCAATTGGGTACTTTTTCTACCACTGACTAAGTGGATGTGGTATAGCAAGCTGTTAGTAGCCCATGTGCTTCACCCTAATCATTTCTTAATTTCACCTACTGTTCTGATTTGGTGGTGCACATGTAGCCTATAACCTGATTTTGAGAAATGTAATCATTGAATATTGTAAGAGTTTTCATTGTCTGCTTATATGCTCCCTTTATTTATCGTGTCCTTTATTTATGGTTATTTATGTGTGGTTTATATGCCCCCTTTATTTATATTGTAACGACCATGGGTTTATAAGCGCGGAAATCGACTCTGCCGTTCAGCATGCTTTTGCGGCACAGTCGATAGCGCGCCGGACCTCGGGCAAGAAGGTCGAGGGCTCGTGACCTGCTCCCTGCCTGTTTCATTACATTGGTGTCAGAAGTGATCGGACCTTACATCCACGACAGTGCGTGTGCAACTTTATCAGTAAAACCTTCTCTCTTCTATTTTATCTTATCTTATTTGATCTACTTTAAGATTATTATTATTATTATTAGTATTATTATTATTTTTACATTAATCATGCATGAGGAATCAGATGACAACACATGTCCATCTATCTGCAAAACAGTCCATTATAAGGTTCAACGTAAGTAGACGTGTATTGAGACGTCACTGGTAGGAGCGCGTACCGCTATGAGCTCCATAGGCGATTAGGGAGTGAAAGTTAATGATAAATTGTTGTTGATGAAGACGAGTTCTGATGTCAACAACTGATTATGTATGTCATTGAACAACAGTTTGACATTTCAACTAAACTGATTGTTTTAATAGCTATATGTACATTTTGCTGCGTAATGTTGGCATATTCAACATCTTCATGATAAAGAACTCATCCAGAGGTCAGTGCAAATTCTGCAGTACTGAATTGTGTCACTGGAGCGAGCAAGATGACTTTCGTAAACTGTCCCAAGCCCCACAGTCAGCAGCACATTTAACAGTGCTGGGGATTGCGGTATATGGATGCTTTTGCAACCTATTCTTCCTGCCACCCATTCAACGCCATCATCAGCTTGTGCTGGCAAAGAGAGAGGTGTGCTGCGAGCTAGCTGTTTGGGAAAAGCTTCGACGGTGGTTAGCCAGATAGATATCCAGCATAAAGGCTGCAAGCAGTCAGCGGAACTCTGGATGGTTTTCTAGCTTTTTGATAAAATACATGGCTTTAATGATGTCGTCAACACGCGACGGAATAACTTTTTTCTGAAACAACCACTTGAAGACTAACCTAAACTAGCTAGCTAAAAAGTGACCAGTTATTTTAATTGGTTCATAGCTTTAGCTAGCTGCAAGCTAATCTTCGACACAAAGCTACTGACTGTTAGTTGGCTATATTGTGAACTTCATGGCCAACAAAAGGACTCTTGTCTAATGAAGCACATCACAGGATTTACTTTTCCAGCTCTAAAAAGTAGCACGACTCCACTGGAGAAGGACGCAAAATGAAGAAACAGTTCAATCGGATGAAACAACTCGCCAACCAAACAGTTGGCAGGCAAGTAACATTAGCTGTTGCTAAATTGTTAACAATCTAGCAATTTGTTAGCTAGCAAGTTCTGTCTTTTGATTTTCTATATCGTTGTAATGAATAAAAAACAGCTGGTAACGTCAAGGCTTTAATCCTAGATCTAATGTTATTGTCCCATTTTATCTGGAGTATTATTCATCAAGGAAAGAGTGCTGAGGTTTCCTAAACTCTTCACACGTTTGTGTATAACGGTTTTGTTACATGACTGTAAGTCTAAACGTTTCCAGTTAGTTTCATGGTGAATTTAGCATCACATCTAATCTACAGGATGCATTCCGCACATTTTACATCGGTAAAAGGCAGATTTGCAACTCCTACTGCTGAGCAAGCTGAAGATATTTGACAGCTCTTATCCAAGCACTGTGGCGATGCACTACTTCACATGATTGCAGATGCTGGAGCTACATGGTATAGGAAAGTGCATGCCCTGCAACAGCTGTTATTCAACTTATTGTCCCCAATCTAACTGACATTAAAGACATTAAAGAAGAGATTCAGGCTATTTTTCCTGGTGTTTGTGTGTGTGCACAGATCAAATCAAATCAAATGTTATTTGTCACATACACATGGTTAGCAGATGTTAAATGCGAGTGTAGCGAAATGCTTGTGCTTCTAGTTCCGACAATGCAGTGATAACCAACAAGTAATCTAACTAACAATTCCAAAACTACTGTCTTATACACAGTGTAAGGGGATAAGGAACATGTACATAAGGATATATGAATGAGTGATGGTACAGAGCAGCATACAGTAGATGGTATCGAGTACAGTATATACATATGAGATGAGTGTGTAGACAAAGTAACAAAGTGGCATAGTTAAAGTGGCTAGTGATACATGTGTTACATAAGGATGCAGTCGATGATGTAGAGTACAGTATATACATTTACATTACATTTAAGTCATTTAGCAGACGCTCTTATCCAGAGCGACTTACATATGCATATGAGATGAATAATGTAGGGTAAGTAACATTATATAAGGTAGCATTGTTTAAAGTGGCTAGTGATATATTTACATAATTTCCCATCAATTCCCATTATTAAAATGGCTGGAGTTGGGTCAGTGTCAATGACAGTGTGTTGGCAGCAGCCACTCAATGTTAGTGGTGGCTGTTTAACAGTCTGATGGCCTTGAGATAGAAGCTGTTTTTCAGTCTCTCGGTCCCAGCTTTGATGCACCTGTACTGACCTTGCCTTCTGGATGATAGCGGGGTGAACAGGCAGTGGTTCGGGTGGTTGATGTCCTTGATGATCTTTATGGCCTTCCTGTAACAACGGGTGGTGTAGGTGTCCTGGAGGGCAGGTAGTTAGCCCCGGTGATGCGTTGTGCAGTCCTCACTACCCTCTGGAGAGCCTTACGGTTGAGGGCGGAGCAGTTGCCGTACCAGGCGGTGATACAGCCCGCCAGGATGCTCTCGATTGTGCATCTGTAGAAGTTTGTGAGTGCTTTTGGTGACAAGCCGAATTTCTTCAGCCTCCTGAGGTTGAATAGGCGCTGCTGCGCCTTCTTCACGACGCTGTCAGTGTGAGTGGACCAATTCAGTTTGTCTGTGATGTGTATGCCGAGGAACTTAAAACTAGCTACCCTCTCCACTACTGTTCCATCGATGTGGATAGGGGGGTGTTCCCTCTGCTGTTTCCTGAAGTCCACAATCATCTCCTTAGTTTTGTTGACGTTGAGTGTGAGGTTATTTTCCTGACACCACACTCCGAGGGCCCTCACCTCCTCCCTGTAGGCCGTCTCGTCGTTGTTGGTAATCAAGCCTACCACTGTTGTGTCGTCCGCAAACTTGAAGATTGAGTTGGAGGCGTGCGTGGCCACGCAGTCGTGGGTGAACAGGGAGTACAAGAGAGGGCTCAGAACGCACCCTTGTGGGGCCCCCGTGTTGAGGATCAGCGGGGAGGAGATGTTGTTGCCTACCCTCACCACCTGGGGGCGGCCCGTCAGGAAGTCCAGTACCCAGTTGCACAGGGCGGGGTCGAGACCCAGGGTCTCGAGCTTGATGACGAGCTTGGAGGGTACTATGGTCCAATTTGTAAGTCGCTCTGGATAAGAGCGTCTGCTAAATGACTTAAATGTAAATGTAAATGTAAATGTGTTGAATGCCGAGCTGTAGTCGATGAACAGCATTCTCACATAGGTATTCCTCTTGTCCAGGTGGGTTAGGGCAGTGTGCAGTGTGGTTGAGATTGCATCGTCTGTGGACCTATTTGGGCGGTAAGCAAATTGGAGTGGGTCTAGGGTGTCAGGTAGGGTGGAGGTGATATGGTCCTTGACTAGTCTCTCAAAGCACTTCATGATGACGGAAGTGAGTGCTACGGGGCGGTAGTCGTTTAGCTCAGTTACCTTAGCTTTCTTGGGAACAGGAACAATGGTGGCCCTCTTGAAGCATGTGGGAACAGCAGACTGGTATAGGGATTGATTGAATATGTCCGTAAACACACCGGCCAGCTGGTCTGCGCATGCTCTGAGGGCGCGGCTGGGGATGCCGTCTGGGCCTGCAGCCTTGCGAGGGTTAACACGTTTAAATGTCTTACTCACCTCGGATGCAGTGAAGGAGAGACCGCATGTTTCTGTTGCAGGCCGTGTCAGTGGCACTGTATTGTCCTCAAAGCGGGCAAAAAAGTTATTTAGTCTGCCTGGGAGCAAGACATCCTGGTCCGTGACTGGGCTGGATTTCATCTTGTAGTCCGTGATTGACTGTAGACCCTGCCACATGCCTCTTGTGTCTGAGCAATTGAATTGAGATTCCACTTTGTCTCTGTACTGACGCTTAGCTTGTTTAATAGCCTTGCGGAGGGAATAGCTGCACTGTTTGTATTCAGTCATGTTGCCAGACACCTTGCCCTGATTAAAAGCAGTGGTTCGCGCTTTCAGTTTCACGCGAATGCTGCCATCAATCCACGGTTTCTGGTTAGGGAATGTTTTTATCGTTGCTATGGGAACGACATCTTCGACGCACGTTCTAATGAACTCGCACACCGAATCAGCGTATTCGTCAATATTCCCATCTGACGCAATACGAAACATGTCCCAGTCCACGTGATGGAAGCAGTCTTGGAGTGTAGAGTCAGCTTGGTCTGACCAGCGTTGGACAGACCTCAGCGTGAGAGCCTCTTGTTCAGATTCCAGTAGATCAGGGAGTCACCGTTCCTCCAACTCTGTTGCCATGTCAATTCAATGCCATGTCAGTCTAATCTGCTGAGGCAGCCAGGACAATCAAGTTCGATCAACTGATGCTGACGACCAAGAGCAAATCTGTCGTTCTGCCCCTGAACAGGCAGTTAACCCACTGATCTTAGGCCGTCATTGAAAATAAGAATTTGTTCTTAACTGACTTGCCTAGTTAAATAAAGGTAAAATAAAAAAGACAAGTATGGCACAATATAGTCTGATTAATCAGTCTGTAATACACAATTAATTGGTGTATACCATCTGCAATTAATGCCTGTAAATCGTGTAAATGTATTGTACAACCCAGAATGTTTAAGGCCTACTCTACCGATTGTCTGTGTGGTTTGTCCTTCAGCTGCTCAATTTGAGGCAAAATATCCACAGGAAAGTATTATTTACCTGACTTAGAGAGCCGGTAGCATTTGGTTTGGTTTGTCACGAGGTAAAGTTTGTTTTATGTTTTCCGTTTTCTCTCGTAAATAGCTATTGAACTAAGCATGCCATGACAATAAAACATTTATATTCTCAATCAGGGGAGGATGGAGAAGAATACATACCTTTTTGTTGTTTTGAATTGTAGATATGTATTTTTAAGATAAAAATAAATAAGAACAATATTTTCTCATTTCGAGCAGCTGAAGGACAGACAACTGGTAGAGTAAGTTTATTATAATAATTTTTTCTACATTCTGACTTGTAAGAAACAATTACAAAATTGATCAGTAGTTGCAGGTTGTATATACCAATTAATTTTGTATTAGAGTCTGATTAATCAGACCAGGCACCATTGCCTCACTCCACCATAGCCTAGGCACCCTGGCCTATTTGCCAGTAGTGGAACCACCCTTGAGAGAACAGCCCTTTAAAGAAGTGCAATCTTTGGGAATATCTTGGCATCGGATCTCTAATTCCATAGGTTTTTTCCATGGCGGGAGATATAGAACCTTCATGTAACAGTACCCTTGAAAAGGAGAGGCCTGCCCTGCGTTGTCCTGCCTTGAGTGATGGAGGAAAGGTGACTAGGAAA